>NC_069505.1:372254144-372311644 GCF_027579735.1 Bombina bombina | reverse complement strand
CTGTTAGTTAACAACAGTCCACTGCTCATCGCCCCGTACTTGGTGCACAGCTTTTTGACAGCTTTTTTTATAAATATGGAGAGCGTATTGAGATACACGGCCACAATGTTAGGCGAGTGTATTGGTGCCGGCGAATGCAGCATAGTTACGGCTTGATAATTCGGCCTCCAGAGGTCAAACCAAGACTAGGGTTCAGGCATTAAAGGACATTATACACTAGATTTTTCTTTGCATACATGTTTTGTAGATGATCCATTTATTTAGTCCATCGGGGTGTGTTTCTGTAAAAATTTATAGATTGCTTATTTGTAAATAAAATTGTGCTGATTTTCAGACTCCTAACCAAGCCCCAACATTTTAGAAGTATACTAATGTATGCAGACTTCAGATTGCTTCTTTTTGTATAATGGGTCTTTTCATATGCAGGGGAGGAGGGAAGGGTCTGCTCTCAGCCCCTTTCAGTGGGGGTCTCAGTCTTACCTCATCAGCAGTGCTAAATTGGGAGCATCTAAGTAAGATTTTAACAGGTTTTATACTGGATTTTTATATCAGTAGCTCTGCATATTATTCTTTATAGTAGTGACTATTACATGCAGTTAAATGTAAATTGGTGTATACTGTCCTTTTAAGTATATATATATATATATATATATATATATATTGTATATACATACACACACACACATTTTTTGGCAATCCTGAATGGAAGATGCATTATTATGTTTTTGTAAAATAAAAAAACAACTGAAGACCAGAGGGAAATAAATTGCATATTTTCTCTCTCTTACATGCAGTTTTTCACAAAGAAACAAGTATCCATTAGTATTATCAAGTGTCTGACACACGCATGCACACACGCACGCGCACACACTCAGGATTGCCATATATGCACAAAAGCAGCAGGGCCATTACAGTGTTAAAATTACATGCTCTTCTAGATTTATTTCTTGCAAATAGCTCAATAAAAATAAGATGGTCAGAAAGCTGATTTTATTACAAGACCAGAGACTCCTATTTAGCATACTTTTTTTTTCTACTCAGAATGCAGCACTTTAAAGAAATAACAAAAGCATCATCAGATACAATAATATTAAAACAGAACAGAAAATAAAGAATAACAATAAGTAGCTAAGGTGTGAGCTAAATTATCACACCAGGAAAAAAGTGACCAATCAGAGTAGGAATAGTGTCCATAAACTGACCAATACGAAGCCAAATCTCCTCTTTCTTTTGCAGCTCATCTCTGAGATAAGTCATGCAAATTATTATATTCTAAGATAGATATTGTTGTTTAATTATACAATATTTAATTGTTTGTTTTATTACATTATTCCTCTTGTAACGTTTATTTTGTTTTCATTGTATTTATTTTACATTTTATTGTTTCTGTTTCGTTTTTTATTTTTATTTTTTCCCTGTTTTATAACTTCATTGTCTTTCCGTTTTTTCCTTTGCCTGTGTATGCGGTCTTTTCGCTTCCCTTTCCCTTCCCTTTTTTCTTTCTAATTTTCAGTTTTTTCTTCTGACGTTTGTTTAATCTCCTGCTGCGTGGAGCCTCTCTTCATCTTCTTATTGCGTGTGCCGCCCGCAGCCATTTTGTGGGCCATTCCCTTATACTTTCCCCACCCTCTTATCTTGCTGATGTCTCTGCCATCTTGTGAAATGCATTGCATCACTCCGGTGCCACTCTTTGTAATTTTATTGCAATTTTGTGGATCGTATGTTAAAAAAAACCATTTTGTTCTTACATTGTTAGTTCTTTAGTTAGCAAGTTAATTTAGTCATATCTTGGGCTCTGTTGCCATCTTGTGGCTATAGTTTTAATTTACCTCAAAAGTTTATTACAACTTTTTCTGTCAGAGAAATTTTGATATTTTTATTATTTGACTTTATTATTTTTGTGTGGTATTTTAGTTTTAATATTTTTTGTTCTAATGTCTGAACCTACAGAGTATTCTACTCCACTAACTACACAAACTTTTCAATCTATGATTGATTCATCTATGAATAATTTATTTAATAAAATGTCTTCATTAATTGGTAATAAAGAGACTAAAAAGTCTTTAAAAAGGAAAAATCCAAAAATCCTTCTATTGCTGTTAAAGCAAGTAAAAAACTAAGATCAAAGTCTTGTCAGTTACTTTCTGACACATCTATTCCTCACAGCTAAAGAACTAAAAATGTTGTTGAAAGAACCCTGCATCCCAAGTGTACCCAAATGGGAGATTCTAAAGTAATGTCTAAATCTAAATAAAAAATTTCTTCTAAGACTATTGAAAAAAAATGTCTTCCTTAGAATCTAATAGTTCTGATGGGGATGAATATACTTTTCTTTTGTAATGATTCCGATGATTCAGATTTTTCCTCGGTAGCCAAGAAGCTTAAGAAAATGTCTAAAAAATTAAAAAACTTAAATGAGGAAGAAGTGGAGTTTACTGATTTCTTAGGGAATCCCAGATTTAACCCTGATGAGTTGCCCCACCCTCATTCTGCAGAATGGTGCCCATCTATTGACGTTCATAGATTTTCAACTCAGAAAACCTCTAAAAAAGCAAACCTGTAATAAAATGAGAGCCGAGTGTCCTCGTCCTTTACTCCCAAAAAATGCTTCTATTACACCGGAGGCATCTGCCTGAGGAAACAGTCTAACTGAGAAACGCGTCGCACTGTTTCTCCACTAGCCATAACTTTTATTGGCACTAATATGAGTGGTATATTTTTATAACTTTTTAAATAAATTTGTTTTTAACATTACCAACTCTATGTGCTGTGTATGGTCTATTGCTACGCTACTTTTAGGGTGAGAATCCCTAACCCCAGTATCCTGCCCTCATACCCTGTTGATATACAGTTTGGGTTTGATGACCACCTGTATTTTGGAGCTACCTTGGATCAGCTAGCTGGACTGCTGTAGAAATCCAGCCTGTCTCTATAGGCATAATTGATTGCCTTTTATACATGTGAGTACCCTGTGTTCATCTCTTGTCAGAAGTTTATAAGATCCACCATTGATCTGCACCATTGGCACCTCTATCTATTGTATTTTTCTAACAATTTTGGAATTTTGTCTGCCTCCCCTTCGGTCTGTCCTCTGTCCATTGGATTTTCACCAAATTACTCAAACCTGCGGTGGCTTGGTTGAGACTTTGGGGTGTTCGTCTGATAATTTATTTGGACGACATCTTAATTATGGACCAGAATTTTCTCTCTCTTCAAAATCATTTGTTTTCCACAATAAAATTATTAGAATCCTTAGGGTTTATTGTGAACATGCAGAAATCGATCCTTTCTCCAACCAGATCTCTGGTTTTCTTGGGTTTTCAGATAGATACTGATCTCTCTACCTTGAGTCTTCCTTCAGACAAAGTGAAGAATATCAAGAAAGAAATTTCCAAAACCTTATCCAAACATTCTGTTCCTATTAGGACTATAGCCAGAATAGTAGGTTTACTATCATCTTCTATTCAGGCTATATTCCCTGCCCCTTTACATTATTGCAAGCTCCAGAGATTGAAGATTCTTCATTTGAGGAAAGGTTTTTCTTATTCTCAGTTGATTTCTTTATCTCCAGAAGCCAAAGAGGAGCTTTCTTTGTGGCTTTCCCATTTAGAGACTTGGAATGGGAGAGCCATCTTCAGCAAAACTCCCGATTTTATCATAGAATCCGACGCCAGTCGTTCAGACTGGGGAGTTCATTGTGGTCCCTCCATTACATGTGGCAAATGAACTCTGGTAGAGAAACGTTTTCATATCAATTGTTTAGAATGATTGGCTGGCTCGTTTGCAGTCAAGAATTTTGCCAAATGTTCTTCTCCAGCTTCCATTCTCCTGCGTATGGACAACATTTCTGCAGTGCAGTATCTCAATCGTTTAGGAGGAACCAAATCCAGAGATCTGTCCAATATCACAAAGATTTTATTCATCTTTGTTTGGACAGGAACATCTCAGTCAAGGCAGAATATATTCCAGGACAATCAAATTCGGCAGCGGATTGGGGCTCTCGACATTTGACAGATTTCAGCGACTGGAAATTAGTCAGGAGCCTTTTTCTCTCTCTCTTCAGTCTCTCAGGGGACCTTTTTGTTTGGATGTCTTTGCATCCAGGGTAAATTTTCAGATTCATTATTATTTCAGCTGGCGTCCAGATCCGGATGCAGTGGCTATAGATGCCTTCCTTCATTCGTGGCCACTTCAGTGAGTATATACGCTTTTCCTCCTTTCTCAATGATCCCAAGGACAATTTCAATGTTCCAATTCTTTTTCCTCTTTTTCCAATCTTCTCACAGATCCAGAAGGCAATTTTCACAAACTAGTTCTCCAAGGCTCTCTCCATCTAGTGGCATGGACGATCTCAGGGGACCCTGGACTCTACGAGGCCTTTCGGATGGAGCTAAATCGCTCATGCAAGAGTCTTGGGCCCCAGGTACTCATAGATGCTACTTTGCCGCCTGGTCTAAATGGACTAGCTGGTGCCTGCGGAGAGACTTGGATCCCCTTTCTTCGGATCTGAGTGATATTATTAACTATCTGTCTCATCTTTTTGAATCAGGTCTAGATTATAGATCTATTAACGTTCATCGATCTGCCATTTCGGCTAGACATAACTTAATTAATAATCTTTCTGTTGGCAAACATCCTTAAGTTTGTAGGGTGCTCAAAGCTTTTAGATTAAACCACCCCCCCCCCGGTCCCTAAACATGAATTTTTCTGGGATGTGATTTTATTTTTTCTCTCTTCAAATCTTGGCCTGATAATGTTTCTTTGTCCCTAAAACAACTGTCTGCTAAACTCGCTACTCTTCTTTGTTTAATATCTTTTCATAGAGTTTCTGATGTCAAAGCCCTAGACTGGAACGCTAAATGTTTTTCTTCGAAAGAAGCTGGGATTGACATTTCTTTTTCAGCTCATTCAGTCAGAGGTTCTGCAGCTTCGAAAGCCTTTTTGAAGTCTGTTCCTCTTCAACAGATTCTGAGTGCTGCCGACTGGTCCTCAGATTCTATTTTTAAACAGTTTTACTTCAGACCCATTCAACATGCCTCGCTTAATTTATTTTCTTAGTTGCATTAACTTGCAAAAATAAAAGTCTCTGGTCTTGTAATAAAATTCTGATTTTCCTAGCTTGTGAAGGTATAATCTAGATTTTATTAAAGACACAGAGTCGAGTATTTCTTTCATGTAATTAGCAAGAGTCCATGAGCTAGTGACGTATGGGATATACATTCCTACCAGGAGGGGCAAAGTTTCCCAAACCTTAAAATGCCTACAAATACACCCCTCACCACACCCACAATTCAGTTTTTACAAACTTTGCCTCCTATGGAGGTGGTGAAGTAAGTTTGTGCTAGATTCTACGTTGATATGCGCTCCGCAGCAGGTTGGAGCCCGGTTTTCCTCTCAGCGTGCAGTGAATGTCAGAGGGATGTGAGGAGAGTATTGCCTGTTTGAATTCAATGTTCTCCTTCTACGGGGTCTATTTCATAGGTTCTCTGTTATCGGTCGTAGAGATTCATCTCTTACCTCCCTTTTCAGATCGACGATATACTCTTATAAATATACCATTACCTCTGCTGATTTTCGTTTCAGTACTGGTTTGGCTTTCTACAAACATGTAGATGAGTGTTCTGGGGTAAGTAAGTCTTATTTTCTGTGACACTCTAAGCTATGGTTGGGCACTTTTTTAATAAAGTTCTAAATATATGTATTCAAACATTTATTTTCCTTGACTCAGGATGTTCAACATTCCTTATTTTCAGACAGTCAGTTTCATATTTGGGATAATGCATTTGAATCAAATATTTTTCTTACCTTAAGATTTGACTTTTTTCCCTGTGGGCTGTTAGGCTCGCGGGGGCTGAAAATGCTTCATTTTATTGCGTCATTCTTGGCGCGGACTTTTTTGGCGCAAAAAATCTTTTCTGTTTCCGGCGTCATACGTGTCGCCGGAAGTTGCGTCATTTTTGACGTTCTTTTGCGCCAAAAAATGTCGGCGTTCCGGACGTGGCATCATTTTTGGCGCCAAAAGCATTTAGGCGCCAAATAATGTGGGCGTCTTATTTGGCGCTAAAAAAATATGGGCGTCGCTTTTGTCTCCACATTATTTAAGTCTCATTATTTATTGCTTCTGGTTGCTAGAAGCTTGTTCACTGGCATTTTTTCCCATTCCTGAAACTGTCATTTAAGGAATTTGATCAATTTTGCTTTATATGTTGTTTTTTCTCTTACATATTGCAAGATGTCTCACGTTGCATCTGAGTCAGAAGATACTTCAGGAAAATCGCTGTCTGGTGCTGGAACTACCAAAGCTAAGTGTATCTGCTGTAAACTTTTGGTAGCTATTCCTCCAGCTGTTGTTTGTATTAATTGTCATGACAAACTTGTTAATGCAGATAATATTTCCTTTAGTAATGTACCATTACCTGTTGCAGTTCCATCAACATCTAATGTTCAGAATGTTCCTGATAACATAAGAGATTTTGTTTCTGAATCCATCAAGAAGGCTATGTCTGTTATTCCTCCTTCTAGTAAACATAAAAAATCTTTTAAAACTTCTCTTTATACAGATGAATTTTTAAATGAACATCATCATTCTGATTCTAATGACTCTTCTGGTTCAGAGGATTCTGTCTCAGAGATTGATGCTGATAAATCTTCATATTTATTTAAAATGGAATTTATTCGTTCTTTACTTAAAGAAGTACTAATTGCTTTAGAAATTGAGGATTCTGGTCCTCTTGATACTAAATCTAAACGTTTAGATAAGGTCTTTAAATCTCCTGTGGTTATTCCAGAAGTTTTTCCTGTTCCTGGTGCTATTTCTGAAGTAATTTCCAGAGAATGGAATAATTTGGGTAATTCATTTACTCCTTCTAAACGTTTTAAGCAATTATATCCTGTGCCGTCTGACAGATTAGAATTTTGGGACAAAATCCCTAAAGTTGATGGGGCTATTTCTACCCTTGCTAAACGTACTACTATTCCTACGTCAGATGGTACTTCGTTTAAGGATCCTTTAGATAGGAAAATTGAATCCTTTCTAAGAAAAGCTTATCTGTGTTCAGGTAATCTTCTTAGACCTGCTATATCATTGGCTGATGTTGCTGCAGCTTCAACTTTTTGGTTGGAAACTTTAGCGCAACAAGTAACAGATCATGATTCTCATAATATTATTATTCTTCTTCAACATGCTAATAATTTTATCTGTGATGCCATTTTTGATATTATCAGAGTTGATGTCAGGTTTATGTCTCTAGCTATTTTAGCTAGAAGAGCTTTATGGCTTAAAACTTGGAATGCTGATATGTCTTCTAAATCAACTCTACTTTCCATTTCTTTCCAGGGTAACAAATTATTTGGTTCTCAGTTGGATTCTATTATCTCAACTGTTACTGGTGGGAAAGGAACTTTTTTACCACAGGATAAAAAATCGAAGGGTAAAAACAGGGCTAATAATCGTTTTCGTTCCTTTCGTTTCAACAAAGAACAAAAGCCTGATCCTTCATCCTCAGGAGCAGTTTCAGTTTGGAAACCATCTCCAGTCTGGAATAAATCCAAGCCTTCTAGAAAAGCAAAGCCAGCTTCTAAGTCCACATGAAGGTGCGGCCCTCATTCCAGCTCAGCTGGTAGGGGGCAGGTTACGTTTTTTCAAAGAAATTTGGATCAATTCTGTTCATAATCTTTGGATTCAGAACATTGTTTCAGAAGGGTACAGAATTGGTTTCAAGATAAGACCTCCTGCAAAGAGATTTTTTCTTTCCCGTGTCCCAGTAAATCCAGTCAAAGCTCAAGCATTTCTGAAATGTGTTTCAGATCTAGAGTTGGCTGGAGTAATTATGCCAGTTCCAGTTCTGGAACAGGGGATGGGGTTTTATTCAAATCTCTTCATTGTACCAAAGAAGGAGAATTCCTTCAGACCAGTTCTGGATCTAAAAATATTGAATCGTTATGTAAGGATACCAACGTTCAAAATGGTAACTGTAAGGACTATCTTGCCTTTTGTTCAGCAAGGGCATTATATGTCCACAATAGATTTACAGGATGCATATCTGCATATTCCGATTCATCCAGATCATTATCAGTTCCTGAGATTCTCTTTTCTGGACAAGCATTACCAGTTTGTGGCTCTGCCGTTTGGCCTAGCTACAGCTCCAAGAATTTTTACAAAGGTTCTCGGTGCCCTTCTGTCTGTAATCAGAGAACAGGGTATTGTGGTATTTCCTTATTTGGACGATATCTTGGTACTTGCTCAGTCTTTACATTTAGCAGAATCTCATACGAATCGACTTGTGTTGTTTCTTCAAGATCATGGTTGGAGGATCAATTCACTAAAAAGTTCATTGATTCCTCAGACAAGGGTAACCTTTCTGGGTTTCCAGATAGATTCAGTGTCCATGACTCTGTCTTTGACAGACAAGAGACGTCTAAAATTGATTTCAGCTTGTCGAAACCTTCAGTCGCAATCATTCCCTTCGGTAGCCTTATGCATGGAAATTCTAGGTCTTATGACTGCTGCATTGGACGGGATCCCATTTGCTCGTTTTCACATGCGACCTCTTCAGCTTTGTATGCTGAATCAATGGTGCAGGGATTACACAAAGATATCTCAATTAATATCTTTAAAACCGATTGTACGACACTCTCTAACGTGGTGGACAGATCACCATCGTTTAATTCAGGGGGCTTCTTTTGTTCTTCCGACCTGGACTGTAATTTCAACAGATGCAAGTCTCACAGGTTGGGGAGCTGTGTGGGGATCTCTGACGGCACAAGGAGTTTGGGAATCTCAGGAGGTGAGATTACCGATCAATATTTTGGAACTCCGTGCAATTTTCAGAGCTCTTCAGTCTTGGCCTCTTCTGAAGAGAGAATCGTTCATTTGTTTTCAGACAGACAATGTCACAACTGTGGCATACATCAATCATCAAGGAGGGACTCACAGTCCTCTGGCTATGAAAGAAGTATCTCGAATTCTGGTTTGGGCGGAATCCAGCTCCTGTCTAATCTCTGCGGTTCATATCCCAGGTATAGACAATTGGGAAGCGGATTATCTCAGTCGCCAAACGTTGCATCCGGGCGAATGGTCTCTTCACCCAGAGGTATTTCTTCAGATTGTTCAAATGTGGGAGCTTCCAGAAATAGATCTGATGGCGTCTCATCTAAACAAGAAACTTCCCAGGTATCTGTCCAGATCCCGGGATCCTCAGGCGGAAGCAGTGGATGCATTATCACTTCCTTGGAAGTATCATCCTGCCTATATCTTTCCGCCTCTAGTTCTTCTTCCAAGAGTAATCTCCAAGATTCTGAAGGAATGCTCGTTTGTTCTGCTGGTAGCTCCGGCATGGCCTCACAGGTTTTGGTATGCGGATCTTGTCCGGATGGCCTCTTGCCATCCGTGGACTCTTCCACTAAGACCAGACCTTCTGTCGCAAGGTCCTTTTTTCCATCAGGATCTCAAATCCTTAAATTTAAAGGTATGGAGATTGAACGCTTGATTCTTGGTCAAAGAGGTTTCTCTGACTCTGTGATTAATACTATGTTACAGGCTCGTAAATCTGTATCCAGAGAGATATATTATAGAGTCTGGAAGACTTATATTTCTTGGTGTCTTTCTCATCATTTTTCTTGGCATTCTTTTAGAATTCCGAGAATTTTACAGTTTCTTCAGGATGGTTTAGATAAAGGTTTATCCGCAAGTTCTTTGAAAGGACAAATCTCTGCTCTTTCTGTTCTTTTTCACAGAAAGATTGCTAATCTTCCTGATATTCATTGTTTTGTACAAGCTTTGGTTCGTATAAAACCTGTCATTAAGTCAATTTCTCCTCCTTGGAGTTTGAATTTGGTTCTGGGGGCTCTTCAAGCTCCTCCGTTTGAACCTATGCATTCATTGGACATTAAATTACTTTCTTGGAAAGTTTTGTTCCTTTTGGCGATCTCTTCTGCCAGAAGAGTCTCTGAATTATCTGCTCTTTCTTGTGAGTCTCCTTTTCTGATTTTTCATCAGGATAAGGCGGTGTTGCGAACTTCTTTTGAATTTTTACCTAAGGTTGTGAATTCCAACAACATTAGTAGAGAAATTGTGGTTTCTTCATTATGTCCTAATCCTAAGAATTCTAAGGAGAAATCGTTGCATTCTTTGGATGTTGTTAGAGCTTTGAAATATTATGTTGAAGCTACTAAGTCTTTCCGAAAGTCTTCTAGTCTATTTGTTATCTTTTCCGGTTCTAGAAAAGGCCAGAAAGCTTCTGCCATTTCTTTGGCATCTTGGTTGAAATCTTTAATTCATCATGCCTATGTCGAGTCGGGTAAAACTCCGCCTCAAAGGATTACAGCTCATTCTACTAGGTCAGTTTCTACTTCCTGGGCGTTTAGGAATGAAGCTTCGGTTGATCAGATTTGCAAAGCAGCAACTTGGTCCTCTTTGCATACTTTTACTAAATTCTACCATTTTGATGTATTTTCTTCTTCTGAAGCAGTTTTTGGTAGAAAAGTACTTCAGGCAGCGGTTTCAGTTTGAATCTTCTGTTTATGTTTTTCATTAAACTTTATTTTGGGTGTGGATTATTTTCAGCAGGAATTGGCTGTCTTTATTTTATCCCTCCCTCTCTAGTGACTCTTGCGTGGAAAGATCCACATCTTGGGTAGTCATTATCCCATACGTCACTAGCTCATGGACTCTTGCTAATTACATGAAAGAAAACATAATTTATGTAAGAACTTACCTGATAAATTCATTTCTTTCATATTAGCAAGAGTCCATGAGGCCCGCCCTTTTTTGTGGTGGTTATGATTTTTTTGCATAAAGCACAATTATTCCAATTCCTTATTTTATATGCTTTCGCACTTTTTTCTTATCACCCCACTTCTTGGCTATTCATTAAACTGAATTGTGGGTGTGGTGAGGGGTGTATTTGTAGGCATTTTAAGGTTTGGGAAACTTTGCCCCTCCTGGTAGGAATGTATATCCCATACGTCACTAGCTCATGGACTCTTGCTAATATGAAAGAAATGAATTTATCAGGTAAGTTCTTACATAAATTATGTTTTTCCCACCTCATATGTTTTTGTCCCACCCTTTAATGGTTACATTTTATTAATGAATTTTGTTTTTGACAGTTTCCAACTGAACGGAAACCTTTTCTCCGGATTCCTACCTTCAACCCAAGAGGATTGTCTTCCTTCTAGTAGTTCTTGGTCAAGGTTTCATTCTGCAAGCAAGATCTTCACTTTCAAGATGTTTTCAAGTCAAGTCTTCAGTTTCTTCTTCATATGTTTTTTTGGACTGTTTGGACTTTTTATTGTTCTCTCAAAATTCCTCCATTGTGAGCATCAGACAAGTAAGAGGAGGTTTGGCTGCATATTGGTCAGTTTATGGACACTATTCCTACTCTGATTGGTCACTTTTTTCCTGGTGTTATAATTTAGCTCACACCTTAGCTACTTATTGTTATTCTTTATTTTCTGTTCTGTTTTAATATTATTGTATCTGATAATGCTTTTGTTATTTCTTTAAAGTGCTGCATTCTGAGTAGTAAAAGAAAGTATGCAAAATACTTGTCTCTGTGTCTTTAATAAAATCTTGATTATACCTTCACAAGCTAGGATAATCAGAATTACACACACTTGATTACTTCTGGCAAGATCTTGGTGGGCTTTCTTTATTCTAACTATAAATGAAATGCTTTTGGGTTTCTCTTATCTTCAGGAGAGAAGGCTTGATGGAAAGTAGACAAACAATTGTATTTCTACTTGTTTAGAAAACTTCTGTGTATTATATTATTTCTATTTATTAATATATTCTGGTATTATAGCATAAGCAACTGGAGATTTATATATACACAGATGTAAATTGTGTAATTAGTGAATGAAGATCTGATAAGAGAAATAAGAATCAATCCAACAAAGCAAATAATAATAGAATTAAAAGTTTATTATAAAATATTGTAAAACTGCCACAAGAATTTGTCAGCCCAAGAGGCTGAGGTTGGTCCAAGCATTGTAGCAATTCTTCCATGATCCAAATAGCAGAAACAGTTCAGGCCAAAGATCACACACGGTAAGTCCAATCAGATGTCACAGCAAAATGAAGTTCACCCACATATGGCACGTTACTTGCCATAGAAAAAAGATTCCTAAGTCTATTCCAAAAACTTTGCCATTTGCTCCTCTTTCCATTATTGCCAGATGGTATTGGCTGGCCTTCACTGGTGATGCTGTTATTGAGGAAAATAGCAGTTAATGCCTGAAAATAACCAGCTTATTTAATTTTATAAGTAATTTCCTAGCTATAAACAAACATGTTTGAGAGAACGTGGCCAATATTGCCTCAGCTTGGTCTCTATCTATACAGGAACAGTGATATGCAGGCTGTATATTTCATTATAAGATCTGAATTGTAGTGGGCAATTTAAATATAAAATTGAAAGCTATGTAGGGGAAATAAATGAACCATAATATCCACACCTAATGCACACATTTCCCCTCATCCTTTTTCCCTGGACTCACCATGATCTTTTTGCATCAGAGGGTGAAGGCTTGGAAGGGTCTTGGTGTTCTTCAATAAATGGGGAACCAGAGGACTGAGCTATGATGAAGCTGTGGGTAGTGGAGGAAATTGAAAAATGGAAAGAGATGGATTAGGAACAAAGAAGGTGATGGGAGATGTTCTGTAATAAATAATCTTGTGGGAGAGGGAGGAGGTGAATTTGTGTCTCTCAACCATACTTAATCTTTCAACTAATCAAATACCTAATTTAAATGAGAAGATACTTTTTTGTTTTCTATATTGATATTCTTATAATAGGGACCTTTTTGTTTTTGATTCCTGACACTCCACAAACATCTTCTGTAGATGCACATGTCTATCATGTTTGTTGTTCTAATGTAGAAAATAATTGTGGTACATAGAAATCTAATGTATCTGATATCTTACATGTCATTGTCACTCTGGTCATCGCTAGACTCCAGCCTTTTTGCAGGTGGTGACTCAGAACTCCAGTTGGTGTCATCTTGGAGTTCACCGCACTGGTGGGTACAGAAAAGAAAACATTTTGAATGACACACACACACACACACATATATATATATATATATATATATACACACACGCACATATATATATATATATATATATATATATATATACTACACACACACGTATATATATATATATATATATATATATATATATATATATATATATATATATATAACTCAAATGCTAAGTCTCACTGATACTTACCACAGATGAGACTGGTCTAGTCCTCTTTCTTGAGTATTTGGGCTCATTATTCGGGGCTAGGGATAAGTCATCTAGATAGACACAGAAAACATATTTAAAGGGACATGAAACCCATGGGTGAGCCAATGACAATGGGTATTTATATGCAGTCACAATCAGCAGCTAGAACCTAGGTTCTTTGCTGCTCCTGAGCTTTCCTAGATAAACTTTTCAGCAAAAGATAACAAGAAAAGGAAGCAAATAAAATAATAGAAGTAAATTAGAAAGTTGTTTAAAATTGTATGTTCTACCTAAATCATGAAAGATGGGGGTTTCATGTCCCTTTAATAACTGTGCATGTCAACAATAGGGTGTGACGTACCATTACTGCACATACATATGCAAATGTACTACTAGAGAAAATAATTTAAAGGAACAGTCTAGTCAAAATTAAACTTTCATGATTCAGATAGAGCATGTAGTTTTAAACAACTTTCTAATTTACTCCTATTATCAATTTGTTCACTTGGTATCTTCATTTGAAAAATCAAGAATGCAAGCATAGGAGCCGGCCCCATTTTTGGTTCAGATCATGGTCAGCACTTTCTGATTGGTGTCTAAATGTAGTCAACCAATCAGCAAGCGCTACCCAGGTGCTCAACCAAAAATGGGACGACTCCTAAGCTGACATTCAAATAAAGATACCAAGAGAACGAATAAAAATTGATAATAGGAGTAAATTAAAAAGTCACTTAAAATTGCCTGCTCTATCTGAATCATGAAAGTTTAAATTGGACTAGACTATCCCTTTATTGTTAAAAAGCCTTCATTTAAAAACTTATATATATATCTACCTATCAATATATCATCTATATATCTGTGTTACACATATGTACCTGTTATTTCAGGACCCTCAGTAGATGAACCAGGCTCCACGTAACATATCCAGGGATCGCTCATGATTAACTGCTATTAGAAATGAGTAAGGTCAAAACAACTAAACGCATAGTTATAATACATATGTTTAATGTGTAAAGACTGTAATAGTCTAGGACCCCAAATGTGAAGTTTGCTAAGGATGCATATAGTGCAATAGGGCTCACAAAAATATAATTTAAAAATCAGATCATATAAGTAAAAGAAGTAATGAAATAAAAAATACACAGTAAAACTGCATTGTTTAATCACATTACAAATGGTATTTTGTGGAAAAATTAAAAATAAAATTTTATATTCAAAGCATATTTTTTTCCTGTATTGTAAAATCAGTTTCTCCGCCTCTGATATTAGGCTGGATTATTCTAGGGGCTTGACGATATCTGCCATTTCATTCCACATGCAAATGATGTATATAAATCATGTGGTGTAGATTGTTTGGACTGAAGGATTCCTTCCTCAAATTAGTGCCCCATATTTATTCTAGTAACTATTGTTATTTGGTTATAGATTTTTAAAAAGTAAATTAATGCTACAGTACATGCAATAAAGTAGAACACAAATTACCCTGCAGATCTGTACTTGTACGTATTAAATGCGCAGAGAATATTGTGTTCATGGTGGACAAATGTTTTAGGAATTTGTGACATGTTTAACCCTTTCATGACAGGGTTAATTTGTCTACATCTGAACAACTATCCGATGTAAACAAATTGAAATCCAACGGTCGCGTCAGGGGGCCTCCCTATGACGCTAGGCACGCCCTCCAGACCGTGATCGCATCCTGGAAGCGCCGTTGGCTTCAGGACAGCCAAATGGGAAGGACGTTCTATTGCGTCCTAACAGCGTTAAACCCGGCACGGTAAGGACGGAATAGAACGTCAGAACAGTGTTAAAAGGTTAAGTATCCGAGAAATAATTTGTGAGATTGTATTAGTTCATGAAGAATGTGTGAATTTAATGAAGAGGAATAGTAAGACCATAATTTACCTCCAATGACTCATACTTGCAGGGGTCTGGCATTAGCATTTTGCGAAGAAGATTTTCACAGTCAGTAGTGATGTAATCAGGAACAAAGTCACAAAAGGCGTTTATGCCGATCTTTCTCATTGCCTAAGAAAACCAATACAAACAAGGGTGAGCAAGTCTAATGTTACTCAGCACTGTCCTTGTGTAAAATATAACTGATGCAGCTCTTAGGATAGGAAAGTCACAATTAAACTTGCATGATTCAGATAGAGCAGGTCATTTTAAGACACTTTTAAATTCACTTCTATTTTAAAATATGCTTTGTTCTCTTGGTATCCCTTGTTGAAAAAGAATACACACATATCCTACACTAGTGGGAGCCGCTGCTGATTGGTGCCTGCACACATTTGTCTCTTGTGATTGGCTGACTAGATGTGTTCATCTTGCCGCCAGCAGTGTAATGCTGTTCCTTCAGCAAAGGATAACAAGAGAATGAAGCAAATTTGGTAATAGAAGTAAATTAAAAAGTTGTTTAAAATTGCATGTTCTATCTAAATCATGACAGAAAATGATGGGGTTTTCTGTCCCTTTAATCTAGTAATGAAAGTAAAAACATAATTTGTGCCAAATGTATTCTCTCCCCGCTCCTGAGGAATATTTCATACAAATTGTACCTTTGAGTGACACTTACCACTTGTGCTGCGCCGTAAGGTGACTTGGAGAAGCCGATCAAATCATAAAGTATCCTCCCGAGGCCCTGTATATCTATTTGTAGCCCAAAATGATTTTTAGTTTCTGAAGAGAAGATTGTGCTTACACCAAAATCTGCGACTTTGATGTTTCCATCTTCGTTTATAAGGATATTCATGGTCTAAAATAAAGGAAATATGCTGTTAGTTTAAAAAAAAAAAACTTTATTGATTTAGCAGTTAGCATTTGTATCTGTTTAGTGATATTTCTTTCTTTCAGGGCTGTTTCTAGTGGCGGGCAGACCGGGCAGTGGGAGCAATAAGGAGCGCTTTAATAAAAAAAAAAAAAATATTAACCAGTGGGGAGCACTTTAAAAAAAAAACTTTTTTTTTTTTTAATTATGTTAAAGTGGCAGTGCTTGCTTGCTTGATAAACTACTGGTATAGCAAAGGTTAACAGATTACAAGCATATACATTAAAAAAAATAATATATATATATATATATATATATATTTGAAAGGAAGCTGTTATGTTAATTGGCTGCATTGGATGTCACTCATACTAATGGAGCAACAAGATCACAAAGGGGGCGTGTTAAGACCGGATAACTACTTAGAGCTCAAACGGAAAGTAAAAAGGAGAGGAATCACCCTGAGGAAAGCAGTCTCCTATCTCACTGATCTGTGTCACTAAAGAGGTGATGCTTTACGCATATGACAAATTATTCATGGTCTTTACATAATGATATGAACATATTTTTTTGTTTTACTAAGCTTATTAAAAAAAGTGCTTTATAAAAATTGGGTTTCCACATACTAAGGAACAGGTTTTCTGTTATGGACTGTTGAATAAAAAAAAAAATCTTTTTGACATTATGCCTTTTTTTTACTTACTTAATAGTGATGGGTGTGTGTATGTGTCATTTACTCCATAACGGCAATGGCGAGTTTTCACAAACTCACATGTTAGTGCTTGTGTCTGCTATTACTGCCTGAGTATGTGTGTGTGTATGCCTATCTATCCCTGCCTGTGTGTGTGTCTGCTATTACTGCCTGAGTGTGTGTGTGTGTATGCCTATCTATCCCTGCCTGTGTGTGTGTCTGCTATTACTGCCTGAGTGTGTGTGTGTGTATGCCTATCTATCCCTGCCTGTGTGTGTATCTGCCTATTACTGCCTGAGTGTGTCTGTGTATGCCTATCTATCCCTGCCTGTGTGTGTATCTGCCTATTACTGCCTGTGTGTGTGTGTATGCCCATCTATCCCTGCCTGTGTGTATATCTGCCTATTACGGCCTGAGTGTGCGTGTGTGTGCCTATCTATCCCTGTCTGTGTGTGTATCTGCCTATCACTGCCTGTGTGTGTATGTATCTGCCTATTACTGCCTGACTGTGTGTGTGTGTGTGCCTATCTATCCCTGCCTGTGTGTGTGCCTGCTTTTACTGCCTGAGTGTGTGTGTATGCCTATCTATCCCTGCCTGTGTGTATATCTGCCTATCACTGCCTGAGTCTCTGTGTGTGTGTGTATGCCTATCTATCCCTGCCTGTGTGTGTTTATCTGCCTATTACTGAGTGAGTGTGCGTGTGTATGCCTATCTATCCCTGCCTGTGTGTGTATCTGCCTATTACTGCCTGTGTGTGTGTATGCCTATCTATCCCTGCCTGTGTGTGTGTGCATCTGCCTATTACTGCCTGTGTGTGTATGCCTATCTATCCCTGCCTGTGTGTGTGCCTGCTTTTACTGCCTGAGTGTGTGTGTATGCCTATCTATCCCTGCCTGTGTGTGTATCTGCCTATTACTGGTTGAGTGTGTGTGTATGCCTATCTATCCCTGCCTGTGTGTATTTCTGCCTATCACTGCCTGAGTCTCTGTGTGTGTGTATGCCTATCTATCCCTGCCTGTGTGTGTATCTGCCTATTACTGCCTGAGTGTGCGTGTGTGTATGCCTATCTATCCCTGTCTGTGTGTGTTTATCTGCCTATTACTGAGTGAGTGTGCGTGTGTATGCCTATCTATCCCTGCCTGTGTGTGTATCTGCCTATTACTGCCTGTGTGTGTGTATGCCTATCTATCCCTTCCTGTGTGTGTATCTGCCTATTACTGCCTGTGTGTGTGTGTATGCCTATCTATCCCTGCCTGTGTGTGTGCCTGCTTTTACTGCCTGAGTGTGTGTGTATGCCTATCTATCCCTGCCTGTGTGTGTGTCTGCTATTACTGCTTGAGTCTGTGTGTGTATGCCTATCAATCCCTGCCTGTGTGTGTTTATCTGCCTATTACTGAGTGAGTGTGCGTGTGTATGCCTATCTATCCCTGCCTGTGTGTGTATCTGCCTATTACTGCCTGTGTGTGTGTATGCCTATCTATCCCTTCCTGTGTGTGTATCTGCCTATTACTGCCTGTGTGTGTGTGTATGCCTATCTATCCCTGCCTGTGTGTGTGCCTGCTTTTACTGCCTGAGTGTGTGTGTATGCCTATCTATCCCTGCCTGTGTGTGTGTCTGCTATTACTGCTTGAGTCTGTGTGTGTATGCCTATCAATCCCTGCCTGTGTGTGTTTATCTGCCTATTACTGCCTGAGTGTGTTTGTGTGTGTGTATGCCTATCTATCCCTGCCTGTGTGTGTATCTGCCTATTACTGCCTGAGTGTGTGTGTGTATGCCTATCTATCCCTGTCTGTGTGTGTTTCTGCCTATTACTGCCTGAGTGTGTGTGTGTGTATGCCTATCTATCCCTGCCTGTGTGTGTTTATCTGCCTATTACTGCCTGAGTGTGCGTGTGTATGCCTATCTATCCCTACCTGTGTGTGTGTCTGCTATTACTGCCTGAGTGTGTGTGTGTGTGTATGCCTATCTATCCCTGCCTGTGTGTGTGTCTGCTATTACTGCCTGAGTGTGTGTGTGTGCCTATCTATCCCTGCCTGTGTGTGCCTGCTATTACTGCCTGAGTGTGTGTGTGTATATCTGCCTATTACTGCCTGAGTGTGTGTGTGTATACCTATCTATCCCTGCATGTGTGTGTGTGTGTCTGCTATTACTGCCTGTGTGTTTGTGTATGCCTATCTATCCCTGCCTGTGTGTGTGCCTGCAATTACTGCCTGAGTGTGTGTGTGTATGCCTATCTATCCCTGCCTGTGTGTGTGCCTGCTATTACTGCCTTAGTGTGTGTGTGTGTGTATGCCTATCTATCCCTGCATGTGTGTGTGTCTGCTATTACTGCCTGAGTGAGTGTGTGTGTATGCCTATCTATCCCTGCCTGTGTGTGTGCCTGCTATTACTGCCTGAGTGTGTGTGTGTATGCCTATCTATCCATGCCTGTGTGTCTGCCTGCTATTACTGCCTGAGTGTGTGTGTGTATGCCTATATATCCTTGCTTGTGTGTGCATGTATCTGCCTATTACTGCCAGTGTGTGTGTATCTGCCTATTACTGCCTGTGTGTGCATGTATCTGCCTATTACTGCCTGTGTGTGTAGCCTATCCCTGCCTGTGTGTGCATGTCTCTGTCTATTACTGCCTCTGTGTGTGTGTGTGTGTGTATGCCTATCTATCCGTGCCTGTGTGTGCATGTGTCAGCCTATTACTGCCTCTGTGTGTGTGTGTGTGTATGCCTATCTATCCGTGCCTGTGTGTGCATGTGTCAGCCTATTACTTCCTGTGTGTGTGTATGCCTATCTATCCCTGCTTGTGTGTGCATAGATCTGCCTATTACTGCCTGTGTTCTGTGTGTGTATCTGCCTATTACTGCCTGTGTGTGTATGTATCTGCCTATTACTGCCTGTGTGTGTATGCCTTTTTATCCCTGCCTGTGTGTGCATGTCTCTGTCTATTATTGTCTATGTGTGCATGTCTCTGTCTATTACTGCCTGTGTATGCATGTCTCTGTCTATTACTGCCTGTGTGTGCATGTCTCTGTCTATTATTGTCTGTGTGTGCATGTATCTGCCTATTACTGCCTGTGTGTGCATGTATCAGCCTATTATTGCCTGTGTGTGTGTATGCCTATCTACCCCTGCTTGTGTGTGCATGGATCTGCCTATTACTGCCTGTGTGTGCATGTATCTGGCTATTACTGCCTGTGTGTGTATGCCTATCTATCCCTGCCTGTGTGTGCATGTCTCTGTCTATTACTGCCTGTGTGTGTGTGTGTGTGTGTGTGTGTGTATGCCTATCTATCCGTGCCTGTGTGTTCATGTGTCAGCCTATTACTTCCTGTGTGTGTGTGTATGCCTATATATCCCTGCGTGTGTGTGTGTATGCCTATTACTGCCTGTATGTGTATCTGCCTATTACTGCCTGTGTGTGCATGTATCTGCCTATTACTGCCTGTGTGTGTATGCCTATTTATCCCTGCCTGTGTGTGCATGTCTCTGTCTATTACTGCCTGTGTATGCATGTCTCTGTCTATTACTGTATGTGAGTGCATGTATCTGCCTATTATTGTCTGTGTGTGCATGTATCTGCCTATAATTGTCTATGTGTGCATGTATCTGTCTATTACTGCCTGTGTGTGCATGTCTCTGTCTATTACTGCCTGTGTGAGAATGTTTCTGTCTATTACTACCTGTTTGTGCATGCCTATGCCAATTACTACCTGTTTGTGCATGTCGCTGTCAATTACTACCTGTTTATGCATGTCTCTGTCTATTACTGCCTGTGTGTGCATGTCTCTGTCTAATACTACATGTGTGTGCATGTATCTGCCTATTATTGTCTGTGTGTGCATGTCTCTGTCTATTACTGTCTGTGTGTGCATGTCTCTGTCTATTACTGTCTGTGTGTGCATGTCTCTGTCTGTTAATGCCTGTGGGTGCACATCTCTGTCTATTACTGCCTGTGTGTGCATGTCTTTGTCTATTACTGTCTGTGAGTGCATGTCTCTGTCTATTACTGTCTGTGAGTGCATATCTCTGTCTGTTACTGCCTGTGTGTGCATGTCTCTGTCTGTTCCTGCCTGTTCCTGCCTGTGTGAGCACATCTTTGACTATTACTGCCTGTGTGTGCATGTCTCTGTCTATTACTGCCTGTGTGTGCATGTATCTGCCTATTATTGTCTATGTGTGCATGTATCTGTCTAATATTGTCTGTATGTGCATGTCTCTGTCTATTACTGCCTGTGTGTGAATATCTCTGTCTATTAGCACCTGTTTGTGCATGCCTATGTCAATTACTACCTGTTTGTGCATGTTGCTGTCAATTACTACCTGTTTGTGCATGTCTCTGTCAATTACTGCCTGTGTGTGCATGTCTCTCTCTATTACTGTCTATGAGTGCATGTCTCTGTCTATTACTGCCTGTGTGTGCATGTCTCTGTCTATTACTGTCTGTGAGTGCATATCTCTGTCTATTACTGTCTGTGAGTGCATGTCTCTGTCTATTACTGTCTGTGTGTGCATATCTCTGTCTATTACTGTCTGTAAGTGCATGTCTCAGTCTATTACTGTCTGTGAGTTCATATCTCTGTCTATTACTGTCTGTGAGTGCATATCTCTGTCTATTACTGTCTGTGTGTGCATATCTCTGTCTATTACTGTCTGTGTGTGCATGTCTCAGTCTATTACTGTCTGTGAGTGCATGTCTCTGTCTATTACTGTCTGTGTGTGCATGTCTCTGTCTATTACTGTCTGTGAGTGCATATCTCTGTCTATTACTGTCTGTGAGTGCATATCTGTCTATTACTGTCTGTGTATGAATGTCTCTGTCTATTACTGTCTGTGTGTACATGTATCTGTCATTTACTCTCTGTGAGTGCATATCTCTGTCTATTACTGTCTGTGAGTGCATATCTCTGTCTATTACTGTCTGTGTGTGCATGTCTCTGTCTATTACTGCCTGTGTGTATAGTATATTTGAAGTATATTTGAAAAATAAACAGTTATTACAGTTCTTTATCAAATTATGTATTGTGCGAAAATCTCATAGACTTTAATAGTGAATTTTGTAAAAAAAATTGTTATAACTTTTCTAAATATTTGTAATAGACCCCTGAATATGTTACAAATACACCCAGTGACATATTGCAATCCTTTAGAAAATCTTACATGATGACTTTTTTTGCAAAGTTCAACTTTAAAATCGATTGGAAGCTTTGTAGATTTTGTATAAGAATTTAAAGGGATTGATTATGCATTAAACAAATAAATATGCATAGCTATAAGAAAAGTATAAATATAATGGCAATTAGTAAAAGATATAAAGATATTATCTAAAAATATCTTTATATTTGGAAAAAACCATTGCAGTAGAAAAAGAACATATTTAAAGGGATAGGAAAGTCAAAATTAAACTTTCATAATTCAGGATACACCAAACAAATTTAAGACAATTCTATTATTCTTGTTCTCTTGGTATCCATTGTTGAAAAGCATATGTACATATCCTTAGCAGCAGCAATGCACTACTAGGAGCTAACGGGTGGTTGGCCGCAACACACATTTGTCTCTTGTCATTTGCTCACCAGATGTGTTCAGCTAGGTCCCAGTAGTGCACTGCTGCTTTGGAGCTGACCTCTAAATGACAGAGTGACATGCAAGGTCTAGGAGGGGGACTTTAGAATCTGTGAGGGGGGGCGCATTTTGGAATTTTGCCCTGGGAGCCAGAGTCTCTAGAAACGGCCCTGTTTCTAATGTCATGTAGAACGGTGAGGGGGAATTTCAGTGTGTTTTGCCCATGTGCAAATCCAGTGTTAAATTGTAAACCTCTTGGGGTTCTATATAAAAATGATAAGTGTTGTCCTGGGGTTTCATTTAAAAAGTGCAGCCGATAAACAATAAAAAGAACTGATTGTGATTGTTATGACATTAAACTTGCTCCTCTACAGCCGTTAACTCCGTGATAAGTATTAAAAGACGGATAGTTAGCAACCCCTGTATGAGACGTATTTTGAAATAATTTTGTGTTTGTAAAACGGTGTCCCGTAAAAGTTATCACTATTGTAACCTTGTGTATGTAACTTACTAAGCCTTTAATGTAGAGTGAATAAACGTGTTTTTATATTGCTGAGTCTGCATGTCATTTATGCATAGAATGTCCATTTAATACATTATACATATCTATTAACTTAACCCCCCAACCCTTTTTCACTTACATTTAAGTCCAGATGTGCAATGCCCTTCTGATGACAGTGAAGCACTGCTGACACGATCTGAAAAGAATGTTAGTTTAGATTAAATTCAGGGCTTATATATTATAAATGTGTCAGATACATAATGATAAATAACAATCAGCTAAATGACGAGTTTTGCCGTACAGCTATACCGCTAAAAAATTGGCCATTGCGCGTGGAATGGCCAGTAACGCATATTATGAGTCTTGTGAATATAGCTATACCGCAAGCATTTTAGCCTGTAACGCAACGTCCATTCCGCACTCAAAAAAGTGACGTTTGAGTGCAGGATTTTCTAGAGCGCCATGTTACAGGTTGTGCAGTCTGGCTAAAATGCTTGCGTTACAGCCTACACCGACACGATCCATTCCGCTATTTGATTCCAGTAGTTATGGATTTTGTGTAACAAAAATGTTTCACAAAACTCATAACTAAAATGTCACAAAGTACACTAACACCCATAAACTACCTATTAACCCCTAAACCGTCACCCTCCCACATCGCAAACACTATATAAAACTTACTAACCCCTAATCTGCCGCCCACCCACATCGCAACTATTAAATAAATGTATTAACCCCTAATCTGCCGCCCACCCAGATCGCCAACACTATTTAAATATATTAACCCCTAAACCGGGGCCCCCCCCACATCGCCAACACTATTTAAATATATTATCCCCTAAATTACTGGCCCCCCACATCGCAAAACACTAAATTAAACTATTAACCCCTAAACCTAACACATCCTAACATTAAATTAAAATTACAATATAACTATCTTTAAATAAATAAAAACTTACCTATGAAATAAAAAAAGCTAAGTTTAAACTATAAATTAACCTAACATAACTATTCTAATAAAATAAAATAAACTACAATTTAAAAAATCAAAGATTACAAAAAAAACACCAAAATTCCGAAAAAAAAATTAACTCTATGATTACAAAATAATAAACAAAATTATCAAAAATAAAAGCAATTACACCTAATCTAATAGCCCTAACCCCCCCAAAATAAAAACACACCCTAACCTACAATAAACTACCAATAGCCCTTAAAAGGGCCTTTTGTAGGGCATTGCCCTAAATTTAAACAGCTCTTTAACCTTGAAAAAAAATATAAATCCCCCAACAATAAAACACACCCCCAACCAACCCCCCAAAATAATAATCCTAAATCTAAAAAATTCCTAAAATACCCATTGCCCCTAAAGGGGCATTTGTATGGGCATTGCCCTTAAAAGGGCATTCAGCTCTCTTACTGTGCCCATCCCTAATCTATAAAAAAAAGCCCATCCAAAAGAATGAAAAAAAACTAACACTAACCCCATAAAATCTACTCATGGTTTCTGAAGTCCGGACATCCATCTCCATTCAGGCGGCGACATCTTCATCCATCGCAGGGCGTCTTCTATCTTCATCCCGGCGGCGTGGAGGATTTCAGAAGCTCTCATCCTATTGGCTGATTTGAATTTGAAGAATCAAACCAGCCAATAGGAATGCAAGGTACGCCATTTTGAAATGGTTACCTTGCATTCAATTTCAGTTTACGGCGGGGCTTTATGAACGCTCCACGCATGATGTCATCACCGTCCAGGATAGCTCTGCTCCGCGTCACCAGGATAAAGATAGAAGACGTCCCCGCGATGGATGAAGATGTTGCCGCCTGGATGAAGACTTCTCGCTGCCTGGATGGAGATGGATGTCCGGACTTCAGGAACCGTGAGTAGATTTTATGGGGTTAGTGTTAGGTTTTTTTCATTCTTTGGGTGTTTTTTTTTTTTAGATTAGGGATGAGCACCGTAAAAGAGCTAAATGTCCTTTTAAGGGCAGTGTAAAAGAGATGAATGTCCTTTTAAGGGCAATGCCCATACAAGTGGCCCTTTAGGGAAATTGGTAGTTTAGGTTTTTTTAGACTTAGGTTTTTTTATTTTGGAAGGTTGGTTGGGTGGTGGATTTTACTGTTGGGGGGACTTTGGATTTTTTTCTAGGTAAAATAGCTGTTTAACTTAGGGCAATGCCCTACAAAAGGCCCTTTTAAGGGCTATTGGTAGTTTATTGTAGGTTAGGGGGTGTTTTTATTTCTGGGGGGCTTTTTTATATTTATAGGGCTATTAGATTAGGTGTAATTGTTTTTATTTTTGATAATTTTGTTTATTATTTATTGTAATCTTAGAGTTTATTATTTTTCGTAATTTTAGTGTTTGTTACTTTTTGTAATCTTAGATTTTTTTGATTTTTTTTCGTAGTATAACTTTTTTTTAAATTTGTCATTTAGTTTTTTAAATTTTTTCGTAGAGTTAGGATTTCTTTTATTCATGTAATTTAGGTTTTTTAATTGTTAGTTTATTTTATTGTATTAGAATAGTTATGTTAGGTTAATTTATAGTTTAACCCCTTAATGACCAAGGATGTGCCAGGTTCATCCTGCAGAAACTGTCAGTTAGTGACAATGGACGTACCTGGCACGTCCTTGGTCTAACTGAGAGCTGGAAGCGATTGCGATCGCTTCCAGCAGCTCTCAGGGTATTGCAGTGATGCCTCGATATTGAGGCATCACTGTAATACCTTTTTTAAGCATCTGATGCAGAGAGAGCCACTCTGTGGCCCTCTCTGCACAGGTAGCGATGGTGCCAATCGTTGGCGGGTGAGAGCTTAGCAGGGAGGCGGGTGGGCGGCCCATCGCTACCCAGCATCCGCTTCCTGTAGGTGCAATGTGCACGCCCGGTGCCGGGAGAGTGCGGGGGGGGGGGGGCTGTGGGAGCGCACACACGCAGAAACCACTGCCACCAATGATCCCTTAATTGTAGGAGAGAGGGAGAGGAGACATTTTTAAAAAAAATAAGTATCAAAGGATCTTGGAGGGGGGTATTGAGGGGGGGCAGCTACACTAGAAAAAGCTCTATTTTATAAAAAAAAATCCAAAAAAATGTTTTTGGGGGCAAACTGCCAGTACTCAAGATAGCAGGAAATAGGTAGCGGGGGGAGGGTTAGAGAGCTGTTTGGGGGGGATCAGGGAGGTTGGGGGCTATCACAGCTGAATAAATATTTTTTATTTTTTTTTTAAAACAAAAACCTTTTATTTTAGTACTGGCAGACTTTTTGCCAGTACTTAAGATGGCGGGACAATTGTGGGGTGGGGGAGGGAAGAGAGCTGTTTGGGAGGGATCAGGGGTGGGATGTGTCAGGTGGGAGGCTGATTTCTACACTAAAGCTAAAATTAACCCTGCAAGCTCCCTACAAGCTACCTAATTAACCCCTTCACTGCTAGGCATAATACAAGTGTGCTGCGCAGCATTTAGCGGCCTTCTAATTGCCAAAAAGCAACACCAAAGTCATATATGTCTGCTTTATAAACAATGGGGATCCCAGAGAAGCATTTACAACAATGTGTGCCATAATTGCACAAGCTGTTTGTAAATAATTTCAGTGAGAAACCTAAAGTTTGTGAAAAAATTTGTTAAAAAAGTAAACAGTTTTTTTATTTGACATGAAAATATACCAAAATGGGCCTAGATCAATACATTGGGTTGTCTACTACACTACACCAAAGCTCAAATTAACCATACAAGCTCCCTAATTAACCCCTTCACTGCTGAACATAATACACGTGTGGTGTGCAGCAGCATTTAGCTGCCTTCTAATTAGCAAAAAGCAACCCCAAAGCCATATAAGTCTGCTATTTCTGAGCAAAGGGGATCCCAGAGAAGCATTTTCCACCATTTGTGCCATAATTGCATAAGCTGTTTGTAAATAATTTCAGTGAGAAATCTAAAGTTTGTGACAAAATGTGTGAAAAAGTGAACAATTTTGTTTATTTGATCGCATTTGGCAGTGAAATGGTGGCATGAAATATTCCAAAATGGGCCTAGATCAATACTTTGGGATGTCTTCTAAAAAAAAATATATTCATGTCAAGAGATATTCCGGGATTCCTGACAGATATCAGTGTTCCAATGTAACTAGCGCTAATTTTGAAATTTATTGCCCTATAACTTGCAAAAAAGCAAAGAACATGTAAACATTGGGTACTGTATTTCTAAACTCAGGACAAAATTTAGAAACTATTTAGCATGGGTGTTTTTTGGTGGTTGTAGATGTGTAACTAGGCTTACCAGATGTCCCAGTTTGACTGGGATTGTCCCTGTTTGGAGGCTCTGTCCCAATGTCCCACCCAACTGTTCATTCGGTCCCAGCCGGTGCCGGCATTACAAACACCGGCAATGCAAAATCCGTTTTTTAACATTCGGATTGCAATTAGCTAGCATAGCTGACATGGGCAGTATTATCACAAAATACTATACTGTGTACGTCCCTAAATGCCCCCTCTAAACTCAAAATGAATTGCAAGTACCACACAACCTCTTCAATTGGAAGCCACAAAAACGCGCTGTGGTGAGAGGAATTTAATGTGTCGTCTGACAATACACTGACAGCAGCAGTGACAGTGCAGGGCAGAACCGGCGCTATAAGGAACTAGTAATAATCGTGGAAGAAAAGGGAAGAAAAGACTGAACCAGGACATGGAGATAGTCAGTAATGGAAGCAAAGCCATATCCTTACAATCTCTGAGTAGTTTCTGCTTTAACCTCTGACTTTTTCCAAACCTAACTACTTTCATATAACTGAATGATCTAGTGCCACTTATTGATACCTTCTATTCCAGTCAGAGCCTATTTTTAAAGAGATTAAAATATGCATTTGTGAGTTTTTTGGAAAATTAGTTCAGGTCGGCAATCGTCATGCCCCATTGACCACCCCCCTTAACAATTCCCCTGACCACACCCCACTGGCACCGTGCCAGGTGGTCCTAGTTTCACCTCTAAAAATTATGGTAAGTGTGGCAAACCTAGCCACTTCTGGACTATAACGTAAGAAAGGTTGTCTATAGGCTGTATATTGTGCTATGTAGATGTGACAGACCCTTCTGTCAGCACTGAAAGAGTTAACTGTGTTCAGCTTTAGCCTCAGCTATTGTGCACTGTCATTAATGTTATTGATAAACAGTCCATTGTTTAATCACCCTCAGAGAGCAAATGCTTAGGTGATAAGAAAAGCCAAATGTGTCTTGTGTTTAAATTGTTATCAGCTTAAGCAAGGTAAATCTATTGTATCATGTCAAGGGTGTGTTCCCTTCATCTAATGTACAACATTCTTTCAACCCCCCCCCCCCCCGATCTGGGGGGGGGGTCAAACCGGCATAAATACTAGGCATAGCCTTTTAATAAATGTCATTCTGTTTTAAACCTGAAAACTGGCTGGGTTGTGAATTGCTGATTCCCTATGCAGGACATTGTTCCCTGGTGTTAACCCTTGGTATACTGTTGGTGCCGTTACAATTGGTGGCAAGCGACGGAATGAACCTTATCGCCCAGAAGAGCAACTACACAAGCCAGTAACCTCAGGAAGAGGGGGATTACTACAATACTGACTAAGATGGAAGGAGTACCAGGGACCGAAGTGAATGGAGATGGATTATTCTAAGCTAAAGAGACAAACGTAAAAGGAACTGCTAGAAGCCAGGGGAAAGATAGGCAGCAGCAAACCCAAGGCTATATTAATTGCTGAGCTGATGGAGGGAGACAGAGCTCGCAGCGCTACGCCTCCAGCAGCCATGGAGGAGACCCTATACCAGAGGGAAATGAGGACCAGGCTGGAATTTTTACCCCAACCTGTACCACGGGATATGCTATCCGTGGTAATGGCAGATGTGCAGGAGTACGTGATGGCACACAGTCCGCGGAATGCATCCTCCCGAGCAGAATCCATTTTGGACGCACTCAGCAACCCAGTAAGACCCAAAATCCCATACCATGCATTTAAAATGTTTTGTGAGGAGAAGGATGAGATTGATGGGTATTTACAGGATTTTGAGAGACTGTGCGAGTTACATGATTTGGAGCAGTCCGTATGGGTGCCGGTGCTAGCAGGCAAGCTAGCCGGTAGGGCAGCGGAAGCGTATCGCGCTGTACCCAGGGAGGACAGCAAGGATTACGCTAAAGTGAAGAGAGCGATCTTGGAAAGATATGCCATTACCTCAGAGGCATACCGGCGCAAGTTTAGAGGCCTGCGCAAGCCAGAAAGAGATTCACATGCAGAGTGGGCCCACAAGCTGGATCAAGCATCTCAAGGGTGGATACAGGCCAGCCAAGCTACCACCATGGAAGAATTGCGACAACTGATGCTGTTGGAGCAATTCTTTAACGGCTTGTCCCCAGAAGCCCAAGAATGGGTGAGAGATCGAAAACCCCTCACCTTAACCGAAGCAGCCAGATTAGCAGACCAGCATTTTGATGCCAGGAGGCACCATGGACTACAGCCTAACAACGGACGGGCTAATATACAATGCCACACCTGCAAGCAGTGGGGACATATGGCACGTGAGTGCACCCAAAATCGGAGCAGACAAGCTTGGAACCAGGTCAGACAGAACCTGGCCCCAAGGGCGGCTGCTCACCATTACCAAACGGAGCCAGCCGCTCATGAGGTGTTGAGCACCCAAGCCGAGGAACCCCTGGGAATTCTGCATGAGGTGATGTCGGTCCAGGGACTTCGGGATTCGGGAGCTACTTTAACCCTGATAGCTCCCCATTTGGTGCCGGATACAGCACCCACTGGCGGATCCGTGGCAGTACGAGGGGCAGGGGGAGCAGTATACCGATTGCCCACTGCTAGAGTGGAGTACAGACCCCCAGTCACCCCAGCAGCTGCCAGTTACCAACCCCCGGCGCACCGCTATACCACACGGCCTCCGGCCACGAACTACCCTCAGAGAGGCCGGTTCAATTCGCGGGGCTACTCACAACCTATTCGGTGCTTTGGATGTAAGCGACTAGGGCACAAAAGACCAGAGTGTCCCCTAAACGCAGCAAATCAAGCACAGTCCTGGAGAAGACCCGCCGGCGGAATCCCACATAATCCTCAGCCTGCGGCCCGCTACGTAGAGGTGCCAGAATGCTGGGGCAGCCTACATGAAGCAGACCCCGTGCAAGCTGCCCACCGGAATAACCGGCAGCGGGTTAAAGTGAATGGGAAGGAGGTCAGTGGTCTACGGGATACTGGTGCTACCATGACCTTGCTTCAAGAGAACTTGGTGTCTGAGAAACAGCACACTGGAGACACTATGGCTGTGAGGGTAGCAGGGGGCACTGTGTTCCGCCTACCTGTTGCCAGGGTACATTTGGATTGGGGAGTGGGCGCTAGACTTGTGAATGTGGGGGTCAAGAAGGACTTACCTGCTGATGTTCTCCTTGGAAATGACTTGGCCCCCCTTGTTTCTGCCTATGCTCCCATGGATCCCGCTGATGTTAACCCTGTGACTACCCAAGCCCAGTCCCTCCGGGAAGAGACGCTTCCATGTTTGGGGTGGGGGCAGTACTGAGCCAAGTTGGAGCAGATGGCGGAGAACACCCCGTAGCTTACTTGAGCCGAAAGTTGTTGCCCCGGACATCCCCAAGCCGATCCGTTGGGATCAGACTGTGTATGCCGGCTTGGTTCTGGGGGAGCATTGTGGCAAACCTAGCCACTTCTGGACTATAACGTAAGAAAGGTTGTCTATAGGCTGTATATTGTGCTATGTAGATGTGACAGACCCTTCTGTCAGCACTGAAAGAGTTAACTGTGTTCAGCTTTAGCCTCAGCTATTGTGCACTGTCATTAATGTTATTGATAAACAGTCCATTGTTTAATCACCCTCAGAGAGCAAATGCTTAGGTGATAAGAAAAGCCAAATGTGTCTTGTGTTTAAATTGTTATCAGCTTAAGCAAGGTAAATCTATTGTATCATGTCAAGGGTGTGTTCCCTTCATCTAATGTACAACATTCTTTCAACCCCCCCCCCCCGATCTGGGGGGGGGGTCAAACCGGCATAAATACTAGGCATAGCCTTTTAATAAATGTCATTCTGTTTTAAACCTGAAAACTGGCTGGGTTGTGAATTGCTGATTCCCTATGCAGGACATTGTTCCCTGGTGTTAACCCTTGGTATACTGTTGGTACCGTTACAGTAAGCCTATGTGTAACAGATTTTGGGGGTCAAAGTTAGAAAAAGTGTGTTTTTTTTCCATTTTTTCCTCATATTTTATAAAAAAAATGTATAGTGAATTATAAGATATGATGAAAATAATGGTATCTTTAGAAAGTCCATTTAATGTCCTTAAGGGTAAGAAAATGGAAAAATGGTCTGGTCATTAAGGGGTTAAACTTAGTTGTTTTTATTTCACAGGTAAATTTTTACTGAATTAAAAATAGTTATATTGTAATTTTAATTTAAAGTTAGGTGGGGGTGTTAGGTTTAGGGGTCAATAGTTTAATTTAGAGTTTTGCGATGTGAGGGGCCGGCGGTTTAGGGGTTAATATATTTAAATAGTGTTGGCGATGTGAGGGGCCAGCGGTTTAGGGGTTTATAGGTTTATTTAGTGTCGGCAATGTCAGGGAGCGGCGCTTTAGGGGTTAATCATTTTATTTAGTGTCAGTGATGTCAGGGGCGGCAGATTAGGGGTGTTTAGACTAGGGGTTTATGTTAGGGTGTTAGGTTTAAAGGGACACTGACTCACTGAGCCCACATTTTTTCTTTTGTGATTCAGATAGAGCATGACATTTTAAGCAACATTCTAATTTACTCCTACAGGGAGTGCAGAATTATTAGGCAAATGAGTATTTTGACCACATCATCCTCTTTATGCATGTTGTCTTACTCCAAGCTGTATAGGCTCGAAAGCCTACTACCAATTAAGCATATTAGGTGATGTGCATCTCTGTAATGAGAAGGGGTGTGGTCTAATGACATCAACACCCTATATCAGGTGAGCATAATTATTAGGCAACTTCCTTTCCTTTGGCAAAATGGGTCAAAAGAAGGACTTGACAGGCTCAGAAAAGTCAAAAATAGTGAGATATCTTGCAGAGGGATGCAGCACTCTTAAAATTGCAAAGCTTCTGAAGCGTGATCATCGAACAATCAAGCGTTTCATTCAAAACAGTCAACAGGGTCGCAAGAAGCGTGTGGAAAAACCAAGGCGCAAAATAACTGCCCATGAACTGAGAAAAGTCAAGCGTGCAGCTGCCAAGATGCCACTTGCCACCAGTTTGGCCATATTTCAGAGCTGCAACATCACTGGAGTGCCCAAAAGCACAAGGTGTGCAATACTCAGAGACATGGCCAAGGTAAGAAAGGCTGAAAGACGACCTCCACTGAACAAGACACACAAGCTGAAACGTCAAGACTGGGCCAAGAAATATCTCAAGACTGATTTTTCTAAGGTTTTATGGACTGATGAAATGAGAGTGAGTCTTGATGGGCCAGATGAGCTTGTGGGGCCTTTTCGGGTTGAGGATGGAGTCAAGCTCAACTCCCAGTCCTACTGCCAGTTTCTGGAAGACACCTTCTTCAAGCAGTGGTACAGGAAGAAGTCTGCATCCTTCAAGAAAAACATGATTTTCATGCAGGACAATGCTCCATCACACGCGTCCAAGTACTCCACAGCGTGGCTGGCAAGAAAGGGTATAAAAGAAGAAAATCTAATGACATGGCCTCCTTGTTCACCTGATCTGAACCCCATTGAGAACCTGTGGTCCATCATCAAATGTGAGATTTACAAGGAGGGAAAACAGTACACCTCTCTGAACAGTGTCTGGGAGGCTGTGGTTGCTGCTGCACGCAATGTTGATGGTGAACAGATCAAAACACTGACAGAATCCATGGATGGCAGGCTTTTGAGTGTCCTTGCAAAGAAAGGTGGCTATATTGGTCACTGATTTGTTTTTGTTTTGTTTCTGAATGTCAGAAATGTATATTTGTGAATGTTGAGATGTTATATTGGTTTCACTGGTAAAAATAAATAATTGAAATGGGTATATATTTGTTTTTTGTTAAGTTGCCTAATAATTATGCACAGTAATAGTCACCTGCACACACAGATATCCCCCTAAAATAGCTATAACTAAAAACAAACTAAAAACTACTTCCAAAACTATTCAGCTTTGATATTAATGAGTTTTTTGGGTTCATTGAGAACATGGTTGTTCTTCAATAATAAAATTAATCCTCAAAAATACAACTTGCCTAATAATTCTGCACTCCCTGTATTATCAAATGTTCTTTATTCTCTTGGTATCTTTATTTGAAATGCAAGAATGTAAGTTTAGATGCCGGCCCCCTTTTTGGTGAACAACCTAGGTTGTCCTTGCTGATTGGTGGATAAATTTATCCACCAATCAAAAACTGCTGTCCAGAGTCTGAACCAAGAAAAAAGCTTAGATGCCTTCTTTTTCATATAAAGATAGCAAGAGAATGAAGAAAAATTGATAATAGGAGTAAATTAGAAAGTTGCTTAAAATTGCATGCTCTATCTGAATCACAAAAGAAAATTTTTGGGTTCAGTGTCCCTTTAGCCCCTTAACCCCTTAATGACCACAGCACTTTTCCATTTTCTGTCCGTTTGGGACCAAGGCTATTTTTACATTTTTGAGGTGTTTGTGTTTAGCTGTAATTTTCCTCTTACTCATTTACTGTACCCACACATATTATATACCTGTTTTTCTCACCATTAAATGGACTTTCTAAAGATACCATTATTTTCATCATATCTTATAATTTACTATAAAAAAATTATAAAATATGAGGAAAAAATGGAAAAAAACCCACACTTTTTCTAACTTTGACCCCCAAAATCTGTTACACATCTACAACCACCAAAAAACACCCATGCTAAATAGTTTCTAAATTTTGTCCTGAGTTTAGAAATACCCAATGTTTACATGTTCTTTTACTTTTTTTGTAAACTATAGGGCCATAAATACAAGTAGCACTTTGCTATTTCCAAACCATTTCTTTTCAAAATTAGTGACTAGTTACATTAGAACACTGATATCTTTCAGGAATCTCTGAATATCCATTGACATGTATATATATATTTTTTTTAGTAGACATCCCAAAGTATTCATCTAGGCCCATTTTTGTAGTGCCACTGCGCACTACACGTGTATTATGACCAGCAGTGAAGGGGTTAATTATGGAGCATGTAGGGAGCTTTTAGGGATAATTTTAGCTTTAGTTTAGTGTAGTAGACAACCCCAAGTATTGATCTAGGCCAATTTTGGTATATTTCATGCCACCATTTCACCGCCAAATGCGATCAAATTAAAAAAAACGTTAAATTTTTCACAATTTTAGGTTTCTCACTGAAATCATTTACAAACAGCTTATGCAATTATGGCACAAATGGTTGTAAATGCTTCTCTGGGATCCCCTTTATTCAGAAATAGCAGACATATATGGCTTTTGCATTGCTTTTTGGTAATTAGAAGGCCGCTAAATGCCACTGCGCACCACACATGTATTATGCCCAGCAGTGAAGGGGTTAATTATGTAGCTTGTAGGGTTAATTTTAGCTGTAGTGTAGTGGACAACCCAAAGTATTGATCTAGGCCCATTTTGGTATATTTCATGCCACCATTTCACCGCCAAATGCGATCAAATAAAAAAAAAAAGTTCCCTATTTCACAAACTTTAGGTTTCTCCCTGAAATTATTTACAAACAGCTTGTGCAATTATGGCACAAATGGTTGTAAATGCTTCTCTGGGATCCCCTTTGTTCAGAAATAGCAGACATATATGGCTTTGGCATTGCTTTTTGGTAATTAGAAGGCCGCCAAATGCCACTGCATTTCACACGTGTATTATGGCTAGGAGTGAAGGGGTTAATTATGTAGCTTGTAGGGAGCTTGCAGGGTTAATTTTAGCTTTAGTGTAGAGCTCAGCCTCCCACCTGAAACATGAGACCCCCTGATCCCTCCAAAACAGCTCTCTTCCCTCCCCCACCCCACAATTGTCCCCGCCATCTTAAGTACTGGCAGAAACTCTGCCAGTACTAAAATAAAAGCTATATTTGGTTTCTTTTGTGTGTGTTTTTAGCATATTTACATATGCTGCTGTGTAGGATCCCCCCTTAGCCTCCAACCTCACTGACCCCCCACCAAACAGCTCTCTAACGCTTCCCCTCTGCCTTAATGGGCGCCATCTTGGGTACTGGCAGCTGTCTGCCAGTACCCAGTTTAGTAAAAAATGTGCCTTTTTTTTAAAAAAAAATGCCCTTTTCTGTAGTGTAGCTTCCCCTCCCCCAAGACCAACCCCCCACCTCTTCCAGATCCCTTAGCTGTTTATTTACAGCTTTCAAAACTTTTTTTTTCTACTTTTTACAGCTTTATTTTTCTGCAGTGTAGCGGTTCCCTCCCGCTCCCACCCCGTGCACGCGCCCGCCTGCCGCCCCCGTGCACGCGCGCGCTCCCATGCGCGCTCCCGTCTGTCCCACCCCCGATCCTGCCCCCCTCCACTCCACTCGGCACATTGATGGCCGCCCACCCGCCTCCCAGACTTGCTCCCACCCACCAACGATACCGGCCACCGATGTCCGGTGCAGAGAGGGCCACAGAGTGGCTCTCTCTGCATCGGATCGGCAAGGGGGGGTTATTGCAGGATGCCTCGATATCGATTAATGACCACAGCACTTTTCCATTTTCTGTCCGTTTGGGACCAAGGCTATTTTTACATTTCTGCGTTGTTTGTGTTTAGCTGTAAATTTCCTCTTACTCATTTACTGTACCCACACATATTATATACTGTTTTTCTCACCATTAAATGGACTTTCTAAAGATACCATTATTTTCATCATATCTTATAATTTACTATAAAAAATTATAAAATATGAGGAAAAAATTGAAAAAACCCCCACACTTTTTCTAACTTTGACCCCCAAAATCTGTTACCCATCTACAACCACCAAAAAACACCCGTACTAAATAGTTTCTAAATTTTGTTCTGAGTTTAGAAATACCCAATGTTTACATGTTCTTTGCTTTTTTTGTAAGTTATAGGGCCATAAATACAAGTAGCACTTTGCTATTTCCAAACCATTATTTTTCAAAATTAGCGCTAGTTACATTAGAACACTAATATCTTTCAGGAATCTCTGAATATCCATTGACATGTATATATATATTTTTTTTAGTAGACATCCCAAAGTATTCATCTAGGCCCATTTTTGTAGTGCCACTGCGCACTACACGTGTATTATGACCAGCAGTGAAGGGGTTAATTATGGAGCATGTAGGGAGCTTTTAGGGATAATTTTAGCTTTAGTTTAGTGTAGTAGACAACCCCAAGTATTGATCTAGGCCAATTTTGGTATATTTCATGCCACCATTTCACCGCCAAATGCGATCAAATTAAAAAAAACGTTAAATTTTTCACAATTTTAGGTTTCTCACTGAAATCATTTACAAACAGCTTATGCAATTATGGCACAAATGGTTGTAAATGCTTCTCTGGGATCCCCTTTATTCAGAAATAGCAGACATATATGGCTTTTGCATTGCTTTTTGGTAATTAGAAGGCCGCTAAATGCCACTGCGCACCACACATGTATTATGCCCAGCAGTGAAGGGGTTAATTATGTAGCTTGTAGGGTTAATTTTAGCTGTAGTGTAGTGGACAACCCAAAGTATTGATCTAGGCCCATTTTGGTATATTTCATGCCACCATTTCACCGCCAAATGCGATCAAATAAAAAAAAAAAGTTCCCTATTTCACAAACTTTAGGTTTCTCCCTGAAATTATTTACAAACAGCTTGTGCAATTATGGCACAAATGGTTGTAAATGCTTCTCTGGGATCCCCTTTGTTCAGAAATAGCAGACATATATGGCTTTGGCATTGCTTTTTGGTAATTAGAAGGCCGCCAAATGCCACTGCATTTCACACGTGTATTATGGCTAGGAGTGAAGGGGTTAATTATGTAGCTTGTAGGGAGCTTGCAGGGTTAATTTTAGCTTTAGTGTAGAGCTCAGCCTCCCACCTGAAACATGAGACCCCCTGATCCCTCCAAAACAGCTCTCTTCCCTCCCCCACCCCACAATTGTCCCCGCCATCTTAAGTACTGGCAGAAACTCTGCCAGTACTAAAATAAAAGCTATATTTGGTTTTTTTTGTGTGTGTTTTTAGCATATTTACATATGCTGCTGTGTAGGATCCCCCCTTAGCCTCCAACCTCACTGACCCCCCACCAAACAGCTCTCTAACGCTTCCCCTCTGCCTTAATGGGCGCCATCTTGGGTACTGGCAGCTGTCTGCCAGTACCCAGTTTAGTAAAAAATGTGCCTTTTTTTTTAAAAAATGCCCTTTTCTGTAGTGTAGCTTCCCCTCCCCCAAGACCAACCCCCCACCTCTTCCAGATCCCTTAGCTGTTTATTTACAGCTTTCAAAACTTTTTTTTTTCTACTTTTTACAGCTTTATTTTTCTGCAGTGTAGCGGTTCCCTCCCGCTCCCACCCCGTGCACGCGCCCGCCTGCCGCCCCCGTGCACGCGCACGCTCCCATGCGCGCTCCCGTCTGTCCCACCCCCGATCCTGCCCCCCTCCACTCCACTCGGCACATTGATGGCCGCCCACCCGCCTCCCAGACTTGCTCCCACCCACCAACGATACCGGCCACCGATGTCCGGTGCAGAGAGGGCCACAGAGTGGCTCTCTCTGCATCGGATGGCCAAGGGGGGGTTATTGCAGGATGCCTCGATATCGAGGCATCACTGCAATAACCGGAAAGCAGCTGGAAGCAAGCAGGATCGCTTCCAGCTGCTTTCCAGACCAAGGACGTACGCCACACGTCCTCGTTCATTAACTGTATTTTTTTTGAGGACGTGTGGCGTACGTCCTTGGTCGTTAAGGGGTTAAACAACTTTCTTTCCCCAATAGACAGCAATGGGGTTGCATTACGGCGATCTCCATTCCGCGATCGCAGGTGTTTTTTTTCTAACACTTTCTCCCCATTGATGTTTATGGGGGAAAGCGTGCACGAGCACGTCAAGTGAGCCCTTGATATCACCATATCGCACAGCACAAGGAGGCTTTTCAGTAACTCCTAATGGCATCACTATGGAAAGTGATATAGCACAAATTTTTTGGCGTTATTTTTGCACCCTGTTTAGCGCACAACTCGTAATCTAGGTAATTGTTTGGTTTTATTACTTCACTGCTATATTACTTGTTGTGATTACTGTAGTCTTATTAATTTATTTTAAGTTTCTTAAAGGGATAGTCTATTCAAAATGAATCTTTCATGATTCAGATAAAGCTTGCAATTTTAAGCAACTTTCTAATTTACTCCTATTATCAATTTCTCTTCGTTCTCTTGGTATCTTTATTTTAAAAAGCTAGAATGTAAGCATATGAGCCGGCCCGTTTTTGGTTCAGCACCTGGGTAGCGCTTGCTAATTGGATGGCTACATTTAGACACTAATCAGCAAGCACTACCCAGGTGCTGAATCAAAAATGGGCCGGCTCCTATGCTTAAAATTCCAGCTTTTTTATACAAAGATACTAAGAGAACGAAGAAAAAGTGATAATAGGAGTGAATTAGAAAGTTGCTTAAAATTGCCTGGTCTTTCTGAATCATATTTATTTTAGTTTTGACTAGACTATCCCTTTAAATAGAGTGAGTCCAATTGAACAATGTTTTAGAATGCAATAAGGATGTTTATCATATGTATAACATAATGTGTAAATAACACATATTGATAGAATCTTTGTGTTATACAACAGACTAACTCTAGCACATCTGAGCATTGAGATATTAACGGCTAGATTTAGAGTTTTGTCGGTAACGACCCGCGTAGCTAACGCTGGCTTTTTTTTGGCTGCACCTTTTAAATACCGCTGGTATTTAGAGTTCACAGAATGGCTGGGTTTTCAGTGCGTTAGGCTCCAAAAAGGAGCGTAGAACATAATTTACCGCCACTGCAACTCTAAATACCAGCGTTGCTTACGGATGCGGCCAGCTTCAAAAACGTGCTCGTGCACGATATCCCCATAGGAAACAATGGGGCAGTTTGAGCTGAAAAAAAACCTAACACCTGCAAAAAAGCAGCGTTCAGCTCCTAACGCAGCCCCATTGTTTACTATGGGGAAACACTTCCTATGTCTGCACCTAACACCCTAACATGTACCCCGAGTCTAAACACCCCTAACCTTACACTTATTAACCCCTAATCTGCCGCCCCCGCTATCGCTGACCCCTACATATTATTATTAACCCCTAATCTGCCGCTCCGTACACCGCCGCAACCTACATTATACCTATGTACCCCTAATCTGCTGCCCCTAACACCGCCGACCCCTATATTATATTTATTAACCCCTAATCTGCCGCCCCAACGTCACCTCCACCTACCTACAATTATTAACACCTAATCTGCCGACCGGACCACACCGCTACTATAATAAATGTATTAACCCCTAAAGCTAAGTCTAACCCTAACCCTAACACCCCCCTAACTTAAATATAATTTAAATCTAATGAAATAAAATAAATCTTATTAAATAAATTATTCCTATTTAAATCTAAATACTTACCTGTAAAATAAACCCTAATATAGCTACAATATAAATTATAATTATATTGTAGCTATTTTAGGATTAATATTTATTTTACAGGCAACTTTGTAATTATTTTAACCAGGTACAATAGCTATTAAATAGTTAATAACTATTTAATTGCTACCTAGTTAAAATAATTACAAAATTACCTGTAAAATAAATCCTAACCTAAGTTGCAGTTAAACCTAACACTACACTATCAATAAATTACTTAAATAAACTATCTACAATTATCTACAATTAAACCTAACACTACACTATCAATAAATTAATTAAAAACAATACCTACAAATAAATACAATGAAATAAACTAACTAAAGTACAAAAAATAAAAAAGAACTAAGTTACAAAAAATAAAAAAATATTTACAAACATTAGAAAAATATTACAACAATTTTAAACTAATTACACCTACTCTAAGCCCCCTAATAAAATAACAAAGACCCCCAAAATAAAAAAAATGCCCTACCCTATTCTAAAATACAAATAGAAAAGCTCTTTTACCTTACCAGCCCTGAAAAGGGCCCTTTGCGGGGCATGCCCCAAAGAATTCAGCTCTTTTGCCTGTAAAAAAAAAACATACAATACCCCCCCCAACATTACAACCCACCACCCACATACCCCTAATCTAACCCAAACCCCCCTTAAATAAACCTAACTCTAAGCCCCTGAAGATCTCCCTACCTTGTCTTCACCACACCGGGTTCACCGATCGGTCCTGAGGAGCCTCCGAAGTCTTCATCCAAGCCCAAGCGGGGGGCTGAAGATGTCCATGATCCGGCTGAAGTCTTGATCCAAGCGGGAGCTGAAGAGGTCCATGATCCGACTGAAGTCTTCATCCAAGCGGGAGCTGAAGAGGTCCATGATCGGGCTGAAGTCTTCTATCAAGCGGCATCTTCAATCTTCTTTCTTCCGGATCCATGGTCATCCCGCCGACGTGGAACATCCATCTTCACCGACGACATCCCGACGAATGACGGTTCCTTTAAGGGACGTCATCCAAGATGGCGTCCCTCGAATTCCGATTGGCTGATAGGATTCTATCAGCCAATCGGAATTAAGGTAGGAAAATTCTGATTGGCTGATGGAATCAGCCAATCAGATTCAAGTTCAATCCGATTGGCTGTTCCGATCAGCCAATAGAATGCAAGCTCAATCTGATTGGCTGATCGGATCAGCCAATCGGATTGAACTTGAATCTGATTGGCTGATTCAATCAGCCAATCAGAATTTTCCTACCTTAATTCCGATTGGCTGATAGAATCCTATCAGCCAATCGGAATTCGAGGGACGCCATCTTGGATGACGTCCCTTAAAGGAACCGTCATTCGTCGGGAAGTCGTCGGTGAAGATGGATGTTCCGCGTCGGCGGGATGACCATGGATCCGGAAGAAAGAAGATTGAAGATGCCGCTTGATAGAAGACTTCAGTCCGATCATGGACCTCTTCCGCTCCCGCTTGGATGAAGACTTCAGTCGGATCATGGGCATCTTCAGCCCCCCGCTTGGGCTTGGATCAAGACATCGGAGGCTCTTCTGGATCGATCGGTGAACCCGGCGTGGTGAAGACAAGGTAGGGAGATCTTCAGGGGATTAGTGTTAGGTTTATTTAAGGGGGGTTTGGGTTAGATTAGGGGTATGTGGGTGGTGGGTTGTAATGTTGGGGGGGGTATTGTATGGGTTTTTTTTACAGGCAAAAGAGCTGAATTCTTTGGGGCATGCCCCGCAAAGGGCCCTTTTCAGGGCTGGTAAGGTAAAAGAGCTTTTCTATTTGTATTTTAGAATAGGGTAGGGCATTTTTTTTATTTTGGGGGTCTTTGTTATTTTATTAGGGGGCTTAGAGTAGGTGTAATTAGTTTAAAATTGTTGTAATATTTTTCTAATGTTTGTAAATATTTTTTTGTAGTGTTAGGTTTAATTGTAACTTAGGTTAGGATTTATTTTACAGGTAATTTTGTAATTATTTTAACTAGGTAACTATTAAATAGTTATTAACTATTTAATAGCTATTGTACCTGGTTAAAATAATTACAAAGTTGCCTGTAAAATAAATATTAATCCTAAAATAGCTACAATATAATTATAATTTATATTGTAGCTATATTAGGGTTTATTTTACAGGTAAGTATTTAGCTTTAAATAGGAATAATTTATTTAATAAGAGTTAATTTATTTCATTAGATTTAAATTATATTTAAATGTGTGTTAGTGTTAGGGTTAGACTTAGCTTTAGGGGTTAATACATTTATTATAGTAGCGGTGTGGTCCGGTCGGCAGATTAGGGGTTAATAATTTTAGGTAGGTGGAGGCGACGTTGGGGGCGGCAGATTAGGGGTTAATAAATATAATATAGGGGTCGGCTGTGTTAGGGGCAGCAGATTAGGGGTACATAGGTATAATGTAGGATGCGGCGGTGTACGGAGCGGCAGATTAGGGATTAAAAAAAATATGCAGGGGTCAGCGATAGCGGCGGCGGCAGATTAGGGGTTAATAAATATTATGTAGGTGTCGGCGGTATTAGGGGCAGCAGATTAGGGGTACATAGGGATAACGTAGGTGGCGGCGGTGTGCGGTCGACAGATTAGGGGTTAAACATTTTTAATAGAGTGGCGGCAATGTGGGGGGGCCTCGGTTTAGGGGTACATAGGTAGTTTATGGGTGTTAGTGTACTTTAGAGCACAGTAGTTAAGAGCTTTATGAACCGGCGTTAGCCCAGAAAGCTCTTAACTCCTGTTTTTTTTCTGTGGCTGGAGTTTTGTCGTTAGATTTCTAACGCTCACTTCAGCCACAACTCTAAATACCGGTGTTAAAAAGATCCCATTAAAAAGATAGGATACGCAATTGACGTAAGGGGATCTGCGGTATGGAAAAGTCGCGGCTGGAAAGTGAGCGTTAGACCCTTTCCTGACTGACTCTAAATACCAGCGGTAGCCCAAAACCAGCGTTAGGAGCCTGTAACGCTGGTTTTGACGGCTAACGCCAAACTCTAAATCTAGCCGTTAGTGAGGAATCTCATAAAGTACTTACTTGCCGGAACCAAACTCGGGCTCTCTCCTCATCTATGCGCCCGTGATCTTTAAGGTAATGAAAAAGATCTCCTGTATCCAGAGCAAAGTAGAAACAGAAGGTAAATTATGATGAAATAAATTTGGTTTGACCAAGAGTCAAATAAAATAGATAAAATAAAAAATCTCAGTAGGAATTGAAGAGAGATAAAGGAAAAAATGATTGCAAATAGGAAGCTAAAACGTGTTAAGACCAGTTACTATTATACCAAACAGGTTAAATGTATAAAAATAATGTACCTCCGCTTAAATATTCCATGCATAAGTATAATATGTCTTCGGTGTCTATTACCTCATATAGTTTTGCTGTAAAGGAGAGAAGATAGTGGTGAGAAGGTCCATGGAGATAAGTAGAAGGAGATTGGTAACAACTTGTATATAAGAGAAGGAAGAAGCAGCATTTCAGATGGGTCATTGGGTCTTACTTACCTATGTTCGGGTGATCCAGCATTTTAAGGATTGTAACCTCAAGGGGAAGCTAAAAAGTAAAGGAGTCAAGTTACTAATAGAAGACGGTGGTAAATAATGATAACAATAGAAACTGAACCACCTTAAATAAAGTAGCCTCATAAAACAGCTAACAGGTAAAGTAAGTTCTAAATCTCTAGTTATTTATAATAACTTGCTGTGTGTTTAACACTCCTGAGTGCCAACTAGACCTATTGTGCATGGCATTAGTCTAGACAACTGCAGTAGTTATCTATAGCGTAAAATACAGTCTTTAGTAGATCTGCAGAAAATTAAATTGTACATTGATTAAATCAGTTCTTTACCTGCTGCAGACTAGATGGACCCATATTGCTTTTGTAGATAACTTTAACAGCAACCTGAAAATATAAACAATATATATATATACAATTAGACAATATGCGGTTTATTCTTTAAAAAGGGGTTTCACAGTGTGACAGGGCAGCTAATTTTCAATCAGCTAGATTACGAGTTTTGAGCGCTATAGGGAAATTAACGAGCGCCACAAAAGCGTTGTTATATCACCTCCCTATAGCGCTGCTATTACAGGTTTTGAAAAACCCGGCTTGCGTGGGCGATATGGTTGCGTTGAGATCCATACCTCACCCAAATACAAGCGCTGCTTTGACATGCTCATGCAACAATTTCCCCATAGACATCAATGGGGAGAGGCTCTTTTGCCTGTAGAAAAAGCTCCGTAGGGCAGCCCCATTGATGTCTATGGGGAAAGAAAAAGTTATGTTTAAACCTAACACCCTAACATAAAAACCACGTCTAAACACCATAATCTGCCGCCCCCGACATCGCCGCAACCTACATAATGTTATTAACCCCTAATCTGCTGCCCCTAACATCGCTGCCACCTAAATAAAACTATTAACCCCTTATCTGCCGCTCCTGATATCGCCGCCACCTAAATACACTTATTAACCCCTAATCTGCTGCACCTAATATCGCTGCCACCTATATAAAACTATTAACCCCTAATCTGCCGCTACCGATATCGCCGCCACCTAAATACACTTATTAACCCCTAATCTGCTGCCCCTAACATCGCTGGTACCTTAATACATTTATTAACCCCTAATCTGCTGCCCCTAACATCGCCGCCACCTAAATACACTTATTAACCCCTAATCTGCTGCCCCTAACATTGCCGCCACCTAAATACACGTATTAACCCCTAATTTGCCACCCTTAACATCGCCGCCACCTACATTACAGTTATTAACCCATAATCTGCCGCCACCAATGTCGCCGCCACTATACTAAAGTTATTAACCCCTAAACCTCTGGCCTCCAACATAACTAACACTAAATAAATATATTAACCCCTAAGCCTAACCCTAACGTAACCCTAACCCTAAGCATAACCCTAACGTAACTCTAAGCCTAAATCTAACCCTAATTTAAATATAATTAAAATAAATCTAAATTAAATTTACAATTATTACCTAAATAATTCCTATTTAAAACTAATTACTTACCTGTAAAATAAAACCTAACCTGCCTTACACTAAAAGATTACAAAAAAAATAAATTAAATTAATAAAATACATTTATCTAAATTAAAAAATAAATAAACACTAAACTACACAAAATAAAAAACAAAATTATCAAAAATAAAAACGAATTACTCCTAATCTAATAGCCCAAATCAAAATAAAAAAGCTCCCCCAAAATAAAAAACCCTAGCCTACACTAAACTACCAATTGCCCTTAAAAGGGCCTTTTGCGGGGCATTGCCCCAAATAAATCAGCTTTTACCTGTAAAAAAAAATTAAAAACAGCCCCCCAACAGTAAAACCCACCATCCACTCAACCAAACCCCCCCAAAAAATTATATCTAAATAAACCTATGCTAACCATTGCCCTGAAAAGGGCATTTGGATGGGCATTGCCCTTAAAAGGGCATTTAGCTCGTTTACATTGCCCAAAACTCTAATCTAAAAATAAAGCCCACCCAATAAACCCTTAAAAAAACCTAAGTCTAACCCCCGACGATCCACTTACAGTTTTCAAAGATGAAAGCTCAATCCTATTGGTTGATTGCAACAGCCAATAGGGTTTTTCCCCTTTAATTCCTATTGGCTGATAGAATTCTATCAGCCAATCGAAATTTAAGGGACACCATCTTGGATGACGTCACTTAAAGGGAAACTTAATTTTCCAGCGGCGATCATAAAAAGAGGATGCTCCGCGCCGGATGTCTTGAAGATGGACCCGCTCCTTGCCGGATGGTTGAAGATAGAAGATGATGTCTGGATGAAGACTTCTGCCCGCTTGGATGAAGACTTCTGACGGCTTTGATGAGGACTTCTGCCTGCTTGGATGAAGACTTCTGCCGGCTTCGATGAGGACTTCTGCCCTCTTGGATGAAGAATTCTGCTGCCTGGATGAGGATGGATGTCCGGTCTTCGAAAACTGTAAATGGCTCGTCGGGGGTTAGTGTTAGTTTTTTTTTTAAGGGTTTATTGGGTGGGTTTTATTTTTAGCTTAGGGTTTGGGCAATGTAAAAGAGATGAATGCCCTTTTAAGGGCAATGCCCATCCAAATGCCCTTCTCAGGGCAAAGGTTAGCTTAGGTTTATTTAGATATAATTTTATTTGGGGGGTTTGGTTGTGTGGGTGGTGGGTTTTACTGTTGGGGGGTTGTTTGTATTTTTTTTACAGGTAAAAGAGCTGATTTCTTTAGGGCAATGCCCCGCAAAAGGCCCTTTTAAGGGCCATTGGTAGTTTAGTGTAGGCTAGGTTTTTTTTTTTTATTTGGGGGGGGGGGCTTTTTTATTTTGATAGGGCTATTAGATTAGGACTGTCATGGACACCGGGCTGCAAGGGCTAAACCCCTACCCCCTACAACCTCACCCCTGTTGTTTCTCAGTGGTTTTGGGCTCCTCAGAGCAACCACCATCTCTGTAAGCTTTTTGTTTGCTTTTTGTTGGCTTGTTTTTGTGTTAAGAGAAGAGCTAGTCTATGACCAGGAAAACCCTCCTAGGCTGGCCGGGTTCCTGGAACTCCCAGTCGGCCGCCTCACAACGGACACCCGCCTAACCCCTCTCAGGCTGGCCGGGCTCCTGGAACTCCTGGTCAGCCACAGGACAGCAGGACACCCGCTAACTTTACCCCTGGTTGCTTCAGCAGCCCTTTGCCCCAGGGCTCCGCTCTTTTTAGGGATTGGTAGCCCCTAGGGAGGACAAGAGCTGGGGGAATTATTGGATGGGAGCTCCTTTGGGAACCGGGGGTTTTGGACACCCCTAACCCCCTAACTTCAACGGACTGTAACTCCGGTCCCCAGTAACGAATCATGCTGATTTTTGGACTATGGCATCTGGGGATCGAAGTGCTGCCGCTCCACCAGGATCTCCCCAAAACCGCCACACCTGTGTCCTGGGACTGTGGCTGCTATGGAGGTGCCGGTCAGTCTGGAGAGGCAGGAATAGAGGTTTTCAATAAAATCAGTTTCTGTTTCACCAGAATGCTAGTATATCTAGTTATTTGGGTGGGCTCCAGCTAAAATCATTTTCCTACATAGCAGCCTGTTACAGACAGAGGAAGGAACCTCAGGCAGAGCTACCCGGTCTGGGTAGCTGGAGTCTGCCACAGGGTGGGACCCTGAATACAGGTGCTGTCGGGCATCAGGGGTGGCTACAGGCTGTGGTCACTTGCCAGCTACATAGCTGCAGTTGGCAGGGAGGAAGTAGGACCCGTTTGATGGAGCTACCCAGTCGGGGTAGCCAGGGTATCCGTCACATTGGTTGGCAGCGGTGGGATGCTTCCGACTACCTGGAACATCCAAACCACTAACTGAAGATCTTCTCGGATGGAGCAGTACCATGGGCTCTGGAAGGAAGAATTGAGAACTTTGCTGCAGGCTAGAAAGAAAGTCGCTGGCAACAAGACAAAGGCAGTGCTCCTAGCTGAACTGATGGAGGACGATCGGCTGGTGGGTCGGACATCGACCAAAGCGGGGGACGGCCCAGTACAGCCTCCACTCAGGGGACTACAGTGTCTGACCTTCAGCGGCAGATACATTGGTGACTATCTCTATGGATCTAACCCCCCCTCGGGTAGTGACTGAAGCCACCAAGGTACATGTTTTGGAGCTTCAAAGGTCTATGGGGGGGTCATGCCGGATCCCCTGGACCCCCCTTCCCAGCCCAAGAAACTAACTCACAGGGCTTTCTGAGCCTTCCAGGATTATGAGAGCAAGGATATCGACCATTACCTACAGCCGTTCGAGACACAGTGCCACTTAGCTCGGTCCTTGGACTCCTGGGTTACTGGGTGCCACATCACCATCCTAGAAGAAGCTGTTCAACTTATCCTCCTGAAGCAGTTCTACAACCGCACTCCAGCGGAGATAAGGTACTGGGTAAAGGACAAGGGAGCCAGAACAGCTGACCAAGCTGCCTCCCTGGCTTATCAGTATGTGGATGCCCAGTGCCAGGTGGCCACAGACCTCTGGTGTTATGGGTGTGGACACCCCGGCCATATTATACAGAACTGTCCAACAAGACAAAGAAACCACCCAGCCCAGCCGCCAAGGAACCCCGCCCCAACTCCGTGGGGAACTCCTCAAGCCCGCACCTACCAGGCTGCTGCCCATTGTACCTATACATTGAGTTCCGACCCTTATGCTGAGTGGCCAGAAGAAGAAGTGGGTGTCTTGCACCACGTCAACTCAGTGGACCAAGACAACTGACAACAGCATCGGCAAGATGTATGGGTCAACGGGCAGGCGGCTCAAGGAATGAGGGATACTGGGGCCACCATTTCTTTGATTCAGCCTCACCTCATTCCCCTCTCGGGTCGCACTGGGCAGACCCTTGTTGTAGGGGTAGCGGGAGGTGCTGTTCTGAGGGTCCCTACAGCCTAGGTCCATTTGGACTGGAATACCGACTCCTGCAATGTAGAAGTGGGAGTTATGCAACAAATCCCTGCGGAGGTCCTGCTGGGAAACGACCTTGGCCACCTTGTCTCCGCCTTTGTGGGGGATACCTCTCTGGACACCTGCCCAGTGACTACCCGCCAGCAGGCCAGATGCCAAGCCACCTCACCAACTCTGGGAACCCAGGTAAGACTCACTGCCCCGACTCCTACCTTACCCCGACTGCCCGTCCCTACTAACCCTGAACTTGCCGAGACCCCCTCTTGGGCAACCCCTTCCGACTTTGCCAAAGAGACTTTGAGCGACCCGACCCTGGCCCCTTACCGAGACCGAGTAGGTGCTGATGCCCAGGACCCTGGAGCCAAACGGTTCCAGTGGGAGGGAGAGCTCTGTAGGTATAAATATGCATAGAACTGATATAGAATGTATATACAATATGTGTGTCTGTATATATGTGTAACAAAGGTCTACATTTTATGGAAGGATGTGATTATTGACACATGTAGATAAAACTAACAACAAAGAGACAAGGTCTTTACATATGCAAAGTACTTCACCCTTTACAAGAAAGATCTCAGGATATAAACAGGACAGCTGAGAGGGATGGGGGCAGTTGGGATGGAAGGTTGGTAGGTATACAGACACTGACACTCTGCACACACATGCATTCACATACACAAACACAGACATGCAACCGCACAGTCATTCTAGATAGGAAGAAAGGGTTTTGGTAAGTACACACACACACAGAGACATCCACTCTGTAATAACTGTTAGATAGGATACATTGTGTGTTTGGGGGTATGACTGAAAACCTTTTTATGTAACTGTCTCTGTAACCTTTCTGTAATTTGGGCAGATCCTAATTAAAGCTCTCTCTATGGTAAAGAACTGAGTGTCTGAAAATCATTTAGCCTGGAATTACTATGAGTACAGTATAGTGGCTATATTTCTGTAGAACTACACATACAATGTTTACCTGGGAATGTTGGTAAAGTGAATAGTGTGCTAGTGTGTAGTGAGGTGACACTAGGGGTTATTATAAGTATTACACAGCGCAGAGGATATTATCCAGAACATATCCAAAGTGGATTTCTTGAATGTGATCCTGGTGGATGCAAGGGATAATTGTGCAACAAGCTCCTGTACCGGATCTCCAAGAGGAGAAAAGGACTGGTGCCCAAACGCCAGCTGGTCGTACCGAAGAAGTTTCAGTCCAACCTGCTGAAAATAGTGCATGACATTCCCTTAGCCGGCCACTTAGGAAAGCATAGGACCCACCTCCGCTGGACTCAAACCTTCTTTGGCCATGCATTAAAGCCGATATTAAGGAATACTGTAAATCCTGTGAGGTTTGCCAGAAGGTAGGAAAGACTGGAGACCATACGAAAGTCCCCTCCATCCTCTGCCCATTATTGATGAACCCTTTAGCTAAGTGGCAGTAGACATCGTGGGGCCATTAGCTCAGCCCAGCCCCTCAGGGAAGAAATGCATCCTTACAGTAGTAGACTATGCAACCTTATACCAAGAGGCAATCCCCTTGGCCAATATCCAGGCTGAGACCATAGCAGATGCGATGCTCTGGATATTCACCAGGGTAGGCTTCCCTCGGGAAGTAGTTTCCGATCAGAGAACACAGTTCACTGCAGAAATCACTCAACAACTCTGGAAGTTGTGCGGGATTAAACCCCTTACCATCCCCAGACAAATGGGCTGTGTGAGAGGTTTAACGGGACCCTAAAGCAACTGCTTCGGATCTTCTCGGCCACTCACAAGGACTGGGAAAGATTCCTGCCACATCTCCTCTTTGCATATTGAGAGGTGCCTCAGGAATCCACAGGATTTTCCCCCTTTGAACTACTGCATGGTCGAAAGGTTAGGGGCCCGCTAGATTTGGTACGAGCCCTCTGGGAGGGATCCACAGAGGGGAAGAGCACTCTGTCGTGGGGTACGTACCCTGGCTGCAGGACCTGGCTGCCCAAGTCCACGAGAACCTTCAAGCCTCTCAACACAAACAGAAGCGATAGTACAATTAAAATGCCCGTACCCGAACCCTGATAGTGGGACAGAAGGTCCTCACCCTGAAGCCTGTCAAAACAGACAAGCTACAGGCCTCTTGGCAAGGACCTTACCGGGTTGTGGAACAACTGAACAACACTACATACCTGGTAGCGAAGTGTTCAGATGAAAGGATTCGTCAGACCTTTCATGTGAACATGTTAAAGGCATACATAGAAAGACCCAGGGATGTGGCCGCAATCTGTGCGCCGGCAGTGGAGGACTCTGAAAGTCTTGCAAAGCCGGAGCTTCCCAGACCTACTGATGCCCCCAGGGGGTGAATGACATATTCCTAGATGACAGGTTAGAACCCGAACAGAAAAGGCAGGTCTGGTGACTCCTGGAACAGAGAAGTGACATGTTTTCTACTGTCCCTGGGTTTGCCACCACAGCCACCCACCGGGTGGAGACCCCAGGACAGACTCTCCTGTGACAGGCTGCCTACAGGGTCCCAGAGGCCGTCAGAGAAAGTATGCACCTGGAGCTCTGGGGAATGTTGGATCTAGGTGTCATTTAACCATCCAACAGTCCCTGGGCCTCCCCAGTTGTGTTAGTGCCCAAAAAGGACGGAACTACCCGGTCCTGCATTGACTACGGTAGACCCAACAACAGAACCACCACTGACGCCTATCCCATGCCTCGAGAAATGACCTGTTAGATTGAATCGCCCGGGGCCACTTCCTGACCACCCTCGACCTATGCAAGGGTTATTGGCAAATCCCCCTCGACCCTGAATCCGTCCCCAAGTCCGCCATCATCACTCCTTTCAGCTTATAACAGTTTAAGGTCATGCCGTTGGGAATGAAGAACGCCCCAGCCACTTTCCAAAGAATGGTAGACCGCCTGTTAGATGGCCTCCAGGACTATGCCTTTGCATACCTGGATGACATCTCCATCTAAAGCGAGACCTGGGAAGACAATCTGGTCTACCTAGGGGTCCTCTTAGATCGTCTTCGAGCCGCCAGCCTAACATTGAAGCCAGATAAGTATACCATTGGGCGCTTGGAGTTTCAGTACTTGGGCCACCAAGTCGGTAAGTCGAGGCAGTGGCTAACTGGCCCACCCCCAGGACCAAAACCCATGTCCTTGCCTTTCTGGGTACTGCAGGCTACTACCGGAGGTTTGTCCCCAATTACAGCACCCTCGCCAACCCCTGACTGACCTGACCCATAAACGACTTCCCTGACAGGTCCTGTGATCCCCCGAGTTTGAAAAAGCCTTCCAGAGTCTTAATCTCTGCTCCAGTACTGACTGCTCCTAACCCAGCCAAACGCTTTTCTGTCCACACAGATGCCTCTATGTTCGGGTTGGGGGCCATACTAAGCCAAGCGGACGAGGAAGGACAGGACCACCCCATTGCCTTCATCAGTCGAAAACTGCTACCCCGGGAAGTAGGTTACGTGGCAGTCGAGAGAGTGTCTGGTACTTGTATGGGCTTTGAAGAAGTTGCAGCCCTACCTATATGGAAGACCCTTGACCGTCCTCACTGACCATAATCCCCTTGCATGGCTCAACCGAGTTTCCGGGGACAACGGGAGACTGTTGAGGTGGAGCCTAGCCCTGCAGCCATTTAACTTTGACATTCAGTACCGACCGGGAAAAAGCAATGGGAATGCTGACAGACTTTTCCGGCGGACTCAAGTGGCATAAACTCCTCGGACATCCAAAGGCCGACCCGTTTGTGGATCTAGAGGGGGGAGTTGTCACAGACACCGGGCTGCAAGGGTTAAACCCATACCCCCTACAACCTCACCCCTGTTGTTTCTCAGTGGTTTTGGGCTCCTCAGAGCAACCACCATCTCTGGAAGCTTTTTCTTTGCTTTTTGTTGACTTGTTTTTGCGTTAAGAGAAAAGCTGGTCTATGAGCGGGAAAACCCTCCTAGACTGGCGGGGCTCCTGGAACTCCCATTCGGCCGCCTCACAACGGATACCTGCCTAACCCCTCTCAGGCTGGCCGGGCTCCTGGAACTCCCAGTTGGCCACAGGACAGCAGGACACCCGCTGACTTTACCCCTAGTCGCTCCAGCAGCCCTTTGCCACGGAGCTCTGCTCTTTTGGGGATTGGTAGCCCCTAGGGAGGACAAGAGCTGGGGGAATTATCGGAGGGGAGCTCCTTTGGGAACCGGGGATTTTGGACACCCCTAACCCCATAACTTCAACGGACTGTAACTCCGGCCCCCAGTAAAGAATCATGCTGATTTTTGGACTATGGCATCTGGGGACCAAGAGTTTTAAAATGACACCTGGGAAGTGCCACTGCTCCACCAGGATCACCCCGAAACTGCCACACCTCTGTCCTGGGACTGTGGCTGCTATGGATGTGCCGGTCAGTTTGGAGAGGCGGGAATGGTGGGGAAATTGTGGGATTGTCCAGGGTCTTATCATGATGAGCTGTGCATATAAAAGGAGTGTGTGTTTTCAATGAAATCAGTTCCTGTTTCACCTGAATGCTAGTATGTCTAGTTATTTGGGTGGGCTCCAATTAAAATCACTTTCCTGGGCTACATAGCAGCCTGTTCCAGACAGAGGAAGGAACCTCAGGCACAGCTACCCGGTCTGGGTAGCTGGAGTCTGCCCCAGGGTGGGACCCTGAATACTGGTGCTGTCGGGCATCAGGGGTGGCTACAGGCTGTAATCACTTGCTACATAGCTGCAGTCAGCAGGGAGGAAGCAGGACCCATTTGGCGGAGCTACCCAGTAAGGGTAGCCAGGGTATCCGTCACAAGGAGTAATTCGTTTTTATTTTTGATAATTTTGTTTTTTATTTTGTGTAATTTAGTGTTTATTTTTTTTGTAATGTAGATAATTGTATTTTATTAATTTAATTTATTTTATTGTAATGTTAGGTTTTAGTGTAAGGCATGTTAGGTTTTATTTTACAGGTAAATTCTTATTTATTTTAGTTTATAGCGGCGGTGTGGGCGGACAGCAGTTTAGGGGTTAATAATCTTTAAATAGTGTTTGTGATGTGGGAGGGCGGCGGTTTAGGGGTTAATAGGTTTATTATAGTGGCGGCGGAATAGGGGTTAATACATTTTTTAAGTGGCGGCGATGTCCGAAGCGGCAGATTAGGGGTTAATAATTTTATTTTAGTATTTGCGATGCGGGAGGGCCCCGGATTAGGGGTTAATAGTTAGTTTATGGGTGTTAGTGTACTTTGTGACAGTTTAGTTATGAGTTTTATGGTACAACTTTTTAGCATAAAACTCATAACTACTGACTTTAGATCTTGTCAATTTAGGGTGTACCGCTCACTTTTGGCCTCACAGCAAAACTCGCAATACCGGCGCTATGGGAGTTCCATTGAAAAAGGACTTTTTTAAAAGTGTGGTACTGACGTTGCGTGACGGCCAAAAAGGTGTGCGGTACACCTATTCTGACAAGACTTGTAATAGCGGCGTTAGGGAAAAAGCATCGTTATGATGCATAACGATGCTTTTTCACTCATAACGCAAAACTTGTAATCTAGCCGAATGTGCTTCATAAAAAGTGACATATTGATAATTTACTTCCATAAAATTTAACTGTGATACAAGCCATGAAATAATTCACATGCGCTTTGAATGTTACACATATGGTATGAGTTATAGGGGCCGATTTATCATCCTGCGGACGGACATGAGCCACTGTAGCGAATGTGTCTGCCGCAAATCGATAAATGCCGACAGCATACGCTGTCGGCATTTATCATTGCACAAGCAGTTCTGGTGAACTGCTTTTGCAATGCCACCCATTGCAGATTTGTGGCCAATCGGCTGCTAGCAGGGGGTGTCAATCAACCCTATCGTATCCGATTGGGCAGATTGCTGTTCGCAGCCTCAAAGGTAGCGGAGGAGTTAAGGAGCAGCGGTCTTAAGACCGCTGCTTCTTAACTCCTATTTTCGGCGAGCCTGAAGGCTCGCACAGAAACAGCTACATTCAGGGCTGTTCGGCCCTTGATAAGTCGGCCCCATAAAAATGATCATGATGCACATAATGGTCTCTCAAGTAGACGTGCGCAGCTAAAAAAATTGTTTTGTTTCGTTTTGATTAGTTAAATAAATAATTTTGTTTTGGCAAATTAGTTTAGTTGTTTTGTTTTTAAAAATCGTTTTGGCAAATTAGTTAAGTTAATCGTTTTTTCGGATCCATTCTTTATTCATATGCATTATTCTATTCTGAAGTTTAGAATAGAATAATGCATATGAATTAAGAATGGATCCCCAAAAATTATTTAATTTAACTTATTTGCCTTAACAAAATAATCGAAAACCGCAGCCACCCACATCGCCGACACTAAATAAAGCTATTAACCCCTAAACCGCCGCCCCCCACATCACCAACATTACCTAAACCTATTAATACCTACACCGCACCCCCACATCGCCGACACTAACTAAATCACTAAATAAAGCTATTAACCCCTAAACCGCCGTTCGCCGACATCGCCGACGCTAAATAAACCTATTAACCTCTAAAGTGCTGTTCCCCTACACTAACTAACTAAACTTATTAACCCCTAAACCGCTGTCCCCCACATCGCCAACACTACCCAAACCTATTAACCTCTAAATCGCACCCCCCCCCACATCACCGACACTAACTAAATAACTAAATAAAGCTATTAACCCCTAAAGCACCGTTCCCCGACCTCGCCGACACTACCTAAACCTATTAACCCCTAAACCGCACCCCCCACATCGCCGACACTAACTATATCACTAAATAAAGCTATTAACACCTAAACCGCCGTTCCCGACATCGCCAACACTACCTAAACCTATTAACCCCTAAACTGCACCCGCTCACATCGCCAACACTAACTAAACCTATTAACCCTTAAACCGTAGTTCCCAAACATCGCCGACACTAACTAAACCTATTAACCCCTAAACCACTGCCTCCCACATAGCAACAACCTAAATTAAACTATATTTACCCCTAAACCTAACACCACCTAAAGTTTAACATAATTAAAATAGACCTAAATTAAAGTTACAATTATTAACTAACTATCTATTTAAAAATAAATACAAACGGGGACTTCCGGGCGGCGGCCATCTTACAGGTCGCACTGAGCTTCAGCTCCTGGGTTATTTGCCACTTTTATCTAAACTTAAGCTGACATATTGGTTCTAAGATACTCAGATAGGTGGAAAAGCACTGACTGAAGGCACTTTCATCCAAGAGATAAGGTTTTGGATTGTGGTGTGGCCCTCTCAGCCCTCAGTACCGGACTTACAATTTTGGGGCCTTCCCTTATTTCTGAAGCCTCATCTGTCTCCACATTTGCTGCACCGTTGTTGTGCAGCCAGTGCTCTTCGGGGCAAGTTTTTTCTACAGAGAGTTATAAATTTAAAGCAATAGGATGGAAAAACCGCTAATAGCTATCTTTGCCGAGTTACTGGACATCCAGCTTAAAAGCATTACTGACCACCTAACAAGGGAATGGGGTAGTGCCTATACTCCTATCCACGCCACCGGCTCCTCAAAGTTACCTGAAACCATACTTGCGGTGGGTGAGGAACCAGGCTGGGAACAGCAAAACCCGCTAGAGGAGACTCCTGCCCCACTTAGCCCCGAGCCCCGAAGCGAAAACAGCTCTTTATTGAAAAATGGAGGGTGGAAAGGGAGCCTTGAAAGACGGGAGATTCCCATTAAACCTTTGACCGGGAGTTCCTTGTACTTATCGAGTACACAATTCAAACCATTGCAGGGAGAGAGAGAGTGCGAAGACCAAGCCTGCAGTACTTATGCCGAATGCTGTGGGATATCTGACGCTGTGTTGGTGGGGATTATCGGAGTCTTAAAAGTGGTGGACCGGTCACGACCCTGCGTAGGAGCAGAAGCTAAACTCACCCAGATTGTTAGGAGAGGCACGTCTGAGAAGCGGCAGTCAAGTCTAGCAGGTCCTCTTGTTCAGCCCGCGAGTAGAGGGGCTGATCGGCTCCTACACGCTGCCTGTACAGCTCTGTGTGATGCTCCATGGTATCTACGCACCAAGACAGAGTATTTGATCTACAAGCCGGGCCCAGAAATGCGACAGAGCACAGATAGGCAGCAGCGTGTGATGTTCCCCCTGACACCACGGACAGAGCATGGGTATGTTGTCAGAGGGGTCAAAGCAGGAGTCGGCTGATCTAATTCTATGTCAATGGTGAGAGATTCCGCCCTTACAATAACGACATCCTTCAGGCTGCCTACTGATGAGCAGCGAGTCTGCTCTCCTGCATAAATATTCTCACTGCGGAGTCTTTATTTTGCCGAAAAATGACTAATACAAATGAACCCTAATGACGGCACTAAGCCTGAGGTACGGGGGACATTATCTGTTTAGACACTGCGATATATATATATATTTTTTTTGCTCCAATTGGGGACATGGCTGCATAACCTTCTATGACTCACTTGCCCACCTCAGTACTCAGGTGTAAGATGAGAGCTTTCCAGCGTGGTTTGTAGTGGACAAGTATCAGCGTGCTGTTAAACCACTATAAGTAGCTTTCTCAGTATTACTACCTGTCTTTTGGACTCACATATTGGCTTATGTGCTCTCTGACCCCCTATTAACTTATTAACTAGTTATGAGACCCTAGCTATTAGATAGAAATACTATATTTGGACATGTATGAGATCTACTGTTTTTTTTTTTTTTTTTTTTGTAAATAGTAATAGGGTAAATGCTTGTTTAGTTTTATCATTGATTTTATTAATTGAGGTGCTGCTTATTTTATACATGCTACATGGGTGAAATATCTGAGCCTATATACCCTGTCATATCTCATTCTTATGCCGGCTGGATATATAAGAGAGCAAATTCATGGGCACTCAATATTATTCCCCAGGGCTATATAACATTTGTTAAGTACCTACATAGAGGTCACACTCTAAACTTGGTTTGTTACCCCCTACACCTTAACAACAGGTCCTTTGAGTTAATACTTAGCTTACTTAAGCTCCCATTCAGTTTTTAACACATCCTGGGTTGTGACTCATAAGCTCCTCTGTACTATCTCCCATATTAAAATATCCCAGGTATGTGTGGGTTACAATCATCCCATATAATAATTAGGGATATAAAGTGAGGATATCATTTAAGACCCAAAAGTGGTCTTTTCTGTAGGTAAAAATCTCCTTTAACTCTAATCCATAGTTACGGAGTCCAAAAGTGACTTCATGTGCTATTCAGGAGGGTAAAGAACAGTAGGCACTTGATTTAACCACTACACCTGTGAATTTTACTTTTAGGAATATACTCTGTGTAAAAATGTTATACAATGTGATACATTTTTCTTCACTGTTATGTTACATCGATTTATATTACTTGTATGCCTTATCTCAATCCTCAAATAAAAAGTTAAAATAAAAAAATAAAAAACTTCTAAAAATAAATACAAACTTACCTGTGAAATAAAAATAAACCCTAAGCTTACACTAATAAAACCTAACATTACTATAAATTAAAAACCTAAGATTACTAAAAAATTATAACTACAATTACAAAAAATAATAAACACTAAAATTACAAAAAATAAAAAAACTACCATTACAAAAAATAACTAACAAAATTATTCAAAACAATAAAATCTATTCCTATTCTAAAGAAGAAGAAAAAACACCCCAAAATAAAAAAAACCCTAATCTATAATAAACTACCAAGGGCCCTTAAGAGGACCTTTTGTAGGGCATTGCCCTTAAGTTAACAGCTCTT
>NC_069505.1:372229144-372249144 GCF_027579735.1 Bombina bombina | reverse complement strand
TCGGTTTGTGGTGTGGGAGGGTCAGAAGGGAGGTGGGTGGGCGGCCCATCGCTAGAGGGGGCGGGAGGGACCGCTACACTGCAGAAAATTATTTCCACAGCTAGAGGGAGGGAGAGAGAGAGGGAGTGATCCATTGCCTAAAGAAAATGTGTTGAGAGATGGGTGCCCTACAGAACATCGCTTGGAGGAAGGGAGGTGGGGAGGGTGAGGGGGCCACTACACTACAGATTTTGTTTTTTTTAAAATAAATAAATAAAAAAAGGTAAAAATGTATATGAATGGGTACTGGAAAATAACTCCCAGTTCCTAAGATGGCGGATACTAGTTAGAGGGGGAGGGTTAAAGAGCTGTTTGGGGGATCAGGAAGGTGGGAGGGTAAGGGGGGAATCGTGCACTGCAGAAAATAAAAATTAAATAGTTTTTTAAAAAAATGCCCTAAAACTTAATATTGGCAGACTGTCTGCCAGTACCTAAGATGGTGGTGACCAGTGGTGGGTGAGGGAGGGAAGAGAGCTCTTTAGGAGGGATCAGGTAAGTAGGGGGTGGGTCCGTGGGAGGGTAATCTCAACACTATGGCTACCTGATTAACCCCTTCACTGTTAAGAATTTCAGAAGTGTGGTGCAAAGCTGCAATTAGCAGCCTTCTAATTTCCAAAAGGTTATGTCAAAGCCATGTATGTCTGCTATTTCTAAACAAAGGGGATCCCAGAGAAGCTTTTACAACCATATTCATTATGACTGCGTAATACGTGATATGTAAATAATTTCAGTTAGAAGTTTGTGAAAAAGTTAACAATTTTTTTTCTATTTGATTTTATTTGGCAGCAAAATGGTAGCATGAAATATACCAAAATAGGCCTAGATCAATACCTTGGGTTGTCTACTAAAAATATATATATATATAGTTTTGATAGGTAAATTAAAAAACAAAGTTATCTCATTTACTTTCAACTTGTAATACGAGCAATAAACCTGATGCGCGCAAATACCCGCAATATACCTCTTACCTCTCGTGTGTAACTGTTAGCGCTCCACTCGTAATCTTCCCCTAAGTGTGAATATGTCTGTGCATGTATGTATGTGTGTATATGTAGGTATTTGTACTTATGCATATACAGTATGTGTGTGTGCATGTGCGTTTATGTATGTATATGTGCGTATGTGTCGGTCTATATGTCTGTGTGCATGTATAAATGTGTATCTATATGTGTTCATGAATGTGCACCTTTTTGTATATGTCTGTTTATGTTTATGTCTGTGTGTGACAGTGTGTGTGTGAATATGTCTGTGTGTATATGTGTGTGTGTGTGTTTCTTGGTGTGTATGTATATATGTTTATGTGTGTGTCTGCATATGATTTTGTGTATGTGTGTTTGTATACAGCTATGTATGTGTGTGTGTATATATATATATGTATGTGTATATTTGTAAGTATCAGTATGTGTGCATGTATATGTATGCATATGTGTAACTGTGTGTTTATGTGTGTTACGGTACCAACAGTGTACCAAGGGTTAATACCAGGGAACAACGTCCTGCATAGGGAATCAGCAATTCACAAACCAGCCAGTTTTCAGGTTTAAACAGAATATATGCTTTATTTGAAGGCAGCACACAGATTTATACACCCTGGCTTCAGGTTACAAAGGGCATTGGTTTAACAGTAAAGCAAACATATGAACAATGCATCAAACAATTGTCTATTCACAGGTAAAACAGATTAACATATTAAGTTAATTAACTAGGGAAGAACGTTTACTCAGACAATCTGATGTTGGGCAGTCTAGTTAACATAATCACACAATGACACAATCAGTTTACCCAGACAGACTCCTGAGACACAATCAGATCTTAAACATACATAGAATACATCTTATTACAGAATATAGGAACAGTTCTTATTAGCTATAAAGTCTTTTATGCCCACTTTGCTTATAGAGTCACAATTGCTCCCACAAGGGGCACTCACACCCTGTACCCATCCTGTATTTATGGATACAGGGTGACATAGACATAAGACAGAGGTATGAAAGTACATGGGGTGTCCAGCATATAAAATTCCATATTTCCATGCAGTCTCTGGGTATCCTTAAGCCCATGTACCTCCAGCCCAAAGAATGTTCCATAACAGGCCCTCCAATGTACAGTGGCGAGATTGGTTTTGTCACATCTCTCCCCTTTTCCAAACAGACTAACAGGGTATCTGACCTCCTGCCGGTCAGTGCCCTGGTTAGTCCAGCAACCCACCCATAAAACACAATTAGTAGTACAGCCCACCCACAATAAATGGTTACTACACCTGAGTACGGGGAAAACTTGTCCATGTCCAGGTGCCTCACCACAGCTGTGTGGGGGACTGGTACGCTGAATTGGTGGGTTGCGAGGTGGGCAGAGACCAGCTGTACTCTGCCCGGGTGCCAGCACTACCATGGAAGTAGCCTGGTGGGAGCCTGGTTGCTGGAGGGGAAGACCGACTGTCTCCCCTTCGGATACATAGCTGTGCTGCTGGAGGGGGAGACCAATCGTCTCCCCTTTGGCTAAACAGCCGTGTTGCTGGGGGACAGGACCATCAAACTCCTCTCCCTCTGGTTTGTCATGCTCGGCTGTCCAGGGTATATACTGTGGCATATACCACCAGAGCGCCTGGTAGGCATGTCAGTTTGCTGGGACAATCCATCTGTATTCCCGTTATGAGAGAGAATTCCTGTCCATACAAACAAGGGTTCAAATTCCTCAGTGCCCAGACCAGGGCCAAACAGTCCTTCAAAATCCCATCAGCTTCTTTACGAGTTTTCTGTACCTGCTCTTTATAGGTATCCACAATCCCTTCATACTGACATAGGGTGCCCTTGAGTTGCTGCACCTCACTATGAGCCAGCGTCAGCTTCTCCTCCAGTGTCACTAAGTTTGTCTTTAATGTTTCATGTTCCACTCTCAAGCTGGTGTTTTCTGCAGTTTGTCGGTGCAGCTTGTCTAGCAGAGATTCCTGTTCTAAACGTGCTTTTTCCTCTGCGCTCCTCTTCTCCTTCATCAGCGCATTGTAACGGGACCTCCACATATCAATAGCGGATAGAGATTTACTGAGCTCAGCGTCCTGGGGCTTAGCAGCAGGTGGGTCAGTCTCTGCTGCACGGATCTGGGCACGGGTAGTCACAGAGTTAACATCAGCGGGACCCATAGGAGCGTAGGCAGAAACAAGGGGGGCCAAGTCATTTCCAAGAAGAACATCAGCAGGTAAGTCCTTCTTGACCCCCACATTCACAGGTCTAGCGCCCACTCCCCAATCCAAATGTACCCTGGCAACAGGTAGGCTGAACACATCGCCCCCTGCTACCCTCACAGCCACAGTGTCTCCAGTGTACTGTTTCTCAGACACCAAGTTCTTTTGAAGCAAGGTCATGGTAGCACCAGTATCCCGTAGACCACTGACCTTCTTCCCATTCACTTTAACCAGTTGCCGGTTATTCCGGTGGGCAGCTTGCACAAGGTCTGCCTCATGTAGGATGCTCCAACATTCTTGCGCCTCTACGTAGCGGGCCGCAGGCTGAGGATTACGTGGGATTCCGCCGGCGGGTCTTCTCCAGGACTGCGCTTGGTTCGCTGCGTTTAGGGGACACTCTGGTCTTTTGTGCCCTAGTTGCTTACATCTAAAGCACCGAATAGGTTGTGAGTAGCCCCGCGAATTGAACAGGGCTCTCTGAGGGTAGTTCGTGGCCGGAGGCCGTGTGGTATAGCGGTGCGCCGGGGTTTGGTAACTGGCAGCTGCTGGGGTGACTGGGGGTCTGTACTCCACTCTAGCAGGGGGCTTAGTGGTAGCAATGTCCAGTTTGCGGGCATCCGTATACTCATCTGCCAAGCGAGCCGCTTCCTGCAGGGTGGAGGGTTTACGGTCCCGAACCCACTCTCGAACTCCTGCGGGTAATTTGTCGAAGCAATGTTCCAACAGGAATAGCTGCAGCACCTCTTCCCCAGATATGGCTTGGCACCCCGCTATCCAGTGAGCTGCTGTGCGGTGCACCTTACATGCCCACTCAAGGTAGGAATCTCCAGCTAATTTAACAGTGTCTCTGAACCGTCTCCGGTATGCCTCCGGTGTAACCGCATACCTGGAGAGCAGAGCCTCTTTTACAGTATTATAATCCCTGACTTCCTCATCTGGAATGGCCCGAAAAGCCTCTCTGGCCCGGCCGGATAATTTTCCAGATAATATCGTGACCCAGTCCTCTGCGGGTACCTTGTGTAGTGCACATTGCCTCTCAAAATCCGCAAGGTACCCATCAATCTCTCCTTCTGTTTCCAGGAAGTTTTTAAAAGCTGCAAAATTTACTTTTCTCTTTTCCATCTTAGTCAGTATTGTAATAATCCCCCTCTTCCTGAGGTTACTGGCTTGTGTAGTTGCTCTTCTGGGCGATAAGGTTCATCCCGCCGCTGCCACCAATGTTACGGTACCAACAGTGTACCAAGGGTTAATACCAGGGAACAACGTCCTGCATAGGGAATCAGCAATTCACAAACCAGCCAGTTTTCAGGTTTAAACAGAATATATGCTTTATTTGAAGGCAGCACACAGATTTATACACCCTGGCTTCAGGTTACAAAGGGCATTGGTTTAACAGTAAAGCAAACATATGAACAATGCATCAAACAATTGTCTATTCACAGGTAAAACAGATTAACATATTAAGTTAATTAACTAGGGAAGAACGTTTACTCAGACAATCTGATGTTGGGCAGTCTAGTTAACATAATCACACAATGACACAATCAGTTTACCCAGACAGACTCCTGAGACACAATCAGATCTTAAACATACATAGAATACATCTTATTACAGAATATAGGAACAGTTCTTATTAGCTATAAAGTCTTTTATGCCCACTTTGCTTATAGAGTCACAATTGCTCCCACAAGGGGCACTCACACCCTGTACCCATCCTGTATTTATGGATACAGGGTGACATAGACATAAGACAGAGGTATGAAAGTACATGGGGTGTCCAGCATATAAAATTCCATATTTCCATGCAGTCTCTGGGTATCCTTAAGCCCATGTACCTCCAGCCCAAAGAATGTTCCATAACAGGCCCTCCAATGTACAGTGGCGAGATTGGTTTTGTCACAATGTGTAACTACAGTGGGGCCTATTTAACAAATGTCTGTCCAACATGATCCAATCAGCGTTAATGTCCGACAGACATCGCTGAATGCGGAGAGCAATACGCTCTCCGCATTCAGCATTGCACCAACAGCTCTTGTGGAAGTGGAGGGCCCTCTAGTGGGCCTGTAGCAAAATTAAAGGTTCTTGTTTCAGTAGATCCGGCCTCTTTGTTCCAGTGCCCAGACTTCAAGAATAACTTTCTGTCGGTTTTCTTGAGCAAGATGAGGCGTGCGAAGAGGAAATCTGTTCCACCATGGAGATATGCTGAAGTGGTGAAGGAGGTTCCGGGGATGCGAGGCCCTGCAAGAGAGAGAGAGGAATCAGGTTCTGAGGGAGTTATACCTCTCACCCCCAGGGCTAAACCCTCTAATAAGAGAGTGGCAAGACCTAGGCCCATGGCTAGGAAGGGCCTGGGTATGCAAGGGGGGGTGGTGAGTCAAGGGGAGCAGCAGGGAGTGAGTGCACAGGAATCCCATGCCCCAGGCTCGCTAGAGGTTCCCTTTAGGAAGGGTGAAGAGGAGGTAGTGGGGCCCTCAGGTTATGGGACTAATCCAGGGGGCTCTGCAGTTGGCGGCCAGCGCACACGCAGCGGCCTGCAGTGGACACTGCAGCCGCTCAATTAACCCCCGGTATTTATCAGGATGGCATAGCGGTTACCCACGTGGCAAGGCCGGACACGGCTGTGGATGCATGGCTGGCCACATGCCAGCCCCTTAGGGGCTTACCACCTGCAGCCTTGGTGTCCGTCACCTCCTTGGCCCAGTCTCTGGCGGCAGTCATGTCTCTAGGCGTGATTGGGGCAGGCGGCATCGGTGAGGAAGTCGTGGGGGGGAATGGTGCAGCCTGTAGACCTCAGACGGCTACTAGGCTGCGTTGTGCATCCCCGGATGGCTCCGCCTCCTTGTTTACGTCATACTCAACCTCCCCATGTGACTCATCGAGTGGGGAGGAGCGCGGACATGCGAGGAGGCGACGCAGAGTGCACAGCAGGGATAGGAGCGGATCCTCTTCCGGAGGCACCCCAAGTAAGTTGGGGAGACTCCGAGTGGAGGATGAGGCTCCTGATGGGATGGGGGTTAGGCGGACAGGCGGAAAAGTGGCAGCAAAGACCCCGGAAGGGGGAAGAGGTAGAAGGGCTGGTGCTGGGACATGTGTGAGCAGACAGAGCATGGGAGAGCGTGTCGCAAGGGGTATGCCTGGTGCAGGGGTGAGTACCCCAGATACACATGTTGAAGGACTGGGCAATGAGCAGGGAAGACATGGCGCTTTGGCTGATATGCATAGGAATGAAAGGGGGGGTAACAGTGCAATGTCAGGAGACTCTGGTGACGGCTATAGGGCAAACAGGGTGTGTGAATGAGGATCTGATTAGGAAGGCTATGGCATCTGCTTTGGGGATGTCTGTTGGGGAGGGCAGCAGGGGGCAGAGATATGTGGGGGAGGTTGCTGGGCCCCCCTCGGGGGTTTCATCCTGCACACAGAGTACTCCCCATGTCCTTTTCTTTCCCCAGGTTGACAGGGATACGGCAGCAGCACAGATGGCTTCGACAAGCGGGCAAGGATCATCTGGATCACAGACGGTTAATCCCACAGTAGCAGCAGCTGCAGCACAGGGCAGAACAGGACCTGCGCCACCTTTGGCCCCAAGCGGTGAGTACCTTCTTGGCACATCCACACATGCAGAACATATTACATCCTCTAGCGAATCAGGTTCAGATAGTGAGGGGGACCTAGGGCTAGTGGGTAAGGGCCAGAGGGAAATGTTTAAAATGATTAAGAAGCTAGTGGCCGCGCAGGTGAAGAACCAGGCGGTGCAGGCATTGGGTTCCGCATTGGTTCCGTTTGTCTCAGCGGGGTCTGTTGCCCAGTCCCCTTTGGGTGTTGCTGTTGCGAGGAGGGTGGCATCTCAGGGTGATACTTACCCGTGTTTAGTCCACTCCCTTTACGGGCACCTGAAAGCGAAGGTGGTGAAAAGGATTCAGGATGGTTGCTACGTGAACATCTTTGAACTTTCACCTGAGGCGTGCCGAGCCAAAGAGCGGGCAGCAGACGGCACAGGCCCTAAGAAAGTTCAGAGGCCTGAAACTTATGAAGAATGGCAGAGGTTCTTCAGGGTGCTGGCAACCTGCTATTTGGAAAAATGGCAGACGCAAGGGCACAACCTGTTCAAGTATGAACCACTATTGATGATGTCCATACTAGATTTAAGGAAGGGGCATGGTGCGAGTACGACATGGCCTTCCGTAGAAAGATGGTAGGGAACCCCATGCTCCATTTTGGGACTCAGGATTTGTACCTGTGGTCTAAATTGGGGTTGGAAGGGCCGACGGGCCAGGCGCCAGGCACGTGGGCTGGGCAGGTGCGTCCTGGCACCCCACGTCCTAAGAGACGGGGGCGGGAGTGCTGGACAAGTTCAGGAGTTCAGGACAAGCAGTGTGACAGAGGGGCAAGTTGTTTATTTCGTCACATCTGCAAGTTCTGCAGTGGTCCACACCCAGGGGTTGAATGTAATAAGAAGGGGGAGGGCAAACAGTTCTCCAAAGGGGCCCCTGGTAACAAGGGCCCCAACGCCACTTAGGCTGGAGGTCATGGCCATTTGGCTGGCACAGTACCCAAATAGGGGGGTGGCCGACCTCCTCAGCCAGGGACTGTCTAAGGAGTTTAGGATACCTGTGTCAGGCCAGGTGGTGGGTTCCTCGGTGCATAGGAACTTGAAGTCAGCCTATGAGTTCCCGGGGGTGGTTAGGGACAAGTTAGCAAAAGAATTGTCATTGGGCAGAGTGGTGGGCCCGTTTGGGGTTAAGCCGCTTCCGGATTTGGTGGTGTCCCCACTGGGGGTGGTGCCAAAAAAGGATTCTGGCAAGTTTAGGCTGATACATCACTTGTCCTACCCAAAAGGGGCATTGGTGAACAATGCCATTGACACAGAGCTTAGTTCTGTGCATTACCAGTCCTTTGACGAGGCATTGGAGCTAGTCAGGGGTAAGGGGGCCTTGATGTCCAAGTTGGACATCGAATCAGCATTTAGGCTGCTCTCTTTGCATCCGTCGGCTTTTTGGCTGATGGGCATGAAGTTTGACGGTGACTTCTATGTCGATCATTGCTTGCCCATGGGGTGCTCGTTGTCATGCGCCTTATTTGAGAGTTTCAGCACGTTTTTGCACTGGGTGATAAGGAAGGCGTCGGGTGGTAGGGCCGTGGCCCACTACTTGGATGACTTCCTCCTGGTGGGGTGTGCTGGCACGTCAGAATGTGAAGCCTTGATGGCAGTCATGCACGATATGATGGGCAGGTTTGGGGTCCCTTTGGCGGCTGATAAGACGCATGGGCCGTGCACATGTCTCACATTTCTAGGTATAGAGATTGATACAGTTGCAGAGGTCTGTCGGCTTCCGAAAGATAAGGTTGTTCGCCTGTTGGAAGCGGTTTTAGCGGTAAAAAGAGCATCTTGGATGTCCCTTAGGGACTTGCAATCTTTACTAGGCATGCTAAATTTTGCCGGTAAGGCTATTCTCATGGGTAGGGTCTTCAATCAGAGGTTGGAGGAACAATTGAGGGGTCCCCAGGGTATGGCTCGTGGATTCAAAGTGTCACAAGGCATGAGGGACGACCTAGGGGTATGGGAAGAATTTCTGAAGAAATTCAATGGCGTCTGTCTGTGGCGGGACAGCCCCAGGTCGAATCAGGCATTGCACTTGTTTACAGATGCGGCAGGTGGCCATGGCTATGGGGCTTACCTGAAGGGGTCATGGAACGCTGCCCCATGGCCTAGGGACTGGGTCAAGGCAGGTCTTACCAAGAACTTGACATTGCTGGAGTTGTTCCCTATTGTAGTAGCAGTGGAGCTGTGGGGTCCTGCTCTGGCTAACAAATCGGTAGTGTTTTGGTCAGATAATATGAGTGTCGTGTACGCCATTAATAGGCTATAAGTGTAATCCCTGAGGGTAGTCACTTACCTAAGACACTTGGTGTTGCGCTGTTTATAGCTGAACATCTACTTCGTGGCACGGCACGTACCGGGCGTGCATAATGTGATAGCCGACGCTCTGTCAAGGTTTTATTGGGGTTTATTTAGACAGGCCGCCCCAGGGGCGGATTAGACTGGCTTGACGTGCCCTCCTTTTCTTTGGCAGATGGCAGAGGCTGGGAAACTATTATCCCCTTGATTCAGGCTTCAGTGGCGCCAAAGACCTGGACAACGTATGTGAGTCACTGGAAGGGGTGGGAACGCTTTGCTATTCAGCAAGGGTTTGAGGTGCACAAAGCATCGTAAGTACAGGTTTTGGAGTGGCTGGCGTGGTTGCGCAAGGAAGGGACCTCTAAACTGGGGGCTCAAAGTAGGTTAGCTTCGATGGCGTTCTTTAATAAAACGTTCGACATTACAGAATTCTCGGGGTCATATCTGGTTAGGCAAGTACTGAAGGGGTGGGGCCGGCTGGACCCACGTCCAAAAGACCACAGGGAACCTATCATGTTTCCCCGGCTGCGGGCATTGATGGGGTGCTTGGAGGAGGTATGCTCCTCTGAATTTGAGGTATTGCTTTTTCGCGCGGCGTTTGCATTCGCAGGGGGAGTTAGTTGCATCTTCCTGCTCAGGGGGCGCAGGTGGTATCCTGTGGGAACATGTACGGCCTGTAGAGAACGGGCTCATATTGTTTATACTTAGGTCTAAGACGGACCAGGCAGGAAAAGGGGCTTGGTTGTGTTTGGGCAGGTTAGACATAGAGGATTGCTGCCCAGTGTGAAAATTTGAGGATTTTTGTAAGGTGCGTCAGGTAGGCCCCCGGCAGCTGCTCATACACGAGGATGGGTCATCCTTATCTGTCTTCCAGTTCTGTAAGGTCCTGGCAAGAGCAGCAATGGCATCAGGTTTAGACCCTGCCAACATAGGATCTCATTCGTTTCGAATTGGGGCTGCGACGTCAGCCGCCGCGAGCGGTTCTTCGGGAAAGGACATTAAGCGGCGCAGGGGACAGCCCACAACCCGGTGGGTGGGATCCACTCTGATAGTCACCGAGGGCTTGGGGGGGGGGGCGCTCGGGATACTTAACTATCTGCAGGGGCGGGCAATCACTGTTAGCGTTTGCTCAGCATTTCTGTCATGTCCTTTCAGGCAAGAATTCCCCTCCAGCACGCATTTGGATAGTGGGCCACTCATTTATTCATCAGGGCGCTGAGGCTACCGGAGGGGCAGCAGCTAGGAATCCCGGCGTCAAGAACAAACATTCTTTGGCTGGTTCGCAGGGGGTTGGCTTGGGATGAGTTGCCAGCCCTCCTCCAGGATGCTCACAGGAGATGGGGGAAGACTCATATTGTGATTTTGCATTTGGGGGGCAATAGCTTGGGTGCGGTCCCGGCATTGGACCTGATAAGAAAGATGATTTCAGACTTGCGGTGGGTGTATGCTTGGCTCCAGGGCGTGCAAGTAGGGTGGTCTAACGTGGTTGCATGGCTGCATTGGAGACATATTGTGACACAAAGGGCAGCATACAACATTAAGAAAAAGGTCAATCGGGAATTGGGGAGAGCGGTCACGGCTTTAGACGGCTTGCTTATCAGGCATGACTCTATTACGGCCGACAACAAAGCTCTATACCGCCCGGATGGCGTTCACCTGGCTGATGCTGGGATTTACATTTTTCTGGCTGATATCAGAAACAGTTTACTAACAGTTATATATATATATATATATATATATATATATACACAACACACAGAGAAAACCCAGCACTCACTTACAAGCTCTCAGCTAAGATTTAAAAGGAAAAATGGAAAGGTTAGTCACCGCATCTGGCCAAATGGGACAAGCTCAGGTACCACGTCAAGGTCCTTTCCAATACCTGAGACCCTAAACAGCCACACAATGCAAGCTTTCAAATCCAAACAAACTGAAAACAAGGGAAGGGTGCACAGGAATATGTAACCACCCTAGACATATACAAAACAAGGAAGGGAACTGCACTCTCATACCGGACCGGGTACACATCCCATGACCCTGCAACATGCTCAGCCCTGGGTGCCACTGGCACTCACAGGAAGCTGTGCTGTCCCCAGAGCCACAAGCAGTTAACCCCAGACAGGTCTGGGTGCAAGAACCATAGGGAAAATTACAAAACAAATTAATACAACACACAGAGAAAACCCAGCACTCACTTACAAGCTCTCAGCTAAGATTTAAAAGCAAAAATGGAAAGGTTAGTCACCGCATCTGGCCAAATGGGACATGCTCAGGTACCACGTCAAGGTCCTTTCCAATACCTGAGACCCTAAACAGCCACACAATGCAAGCTTTCAAATCCAAACAAACTGAAAACAAGGGAAGGGTGCACAGGAATATGTAACCACCCTAGACATATACAAAACAAGGAAGGGAACTGCACTCTCATACCGGACCGGGTACACATCCCATGACCCTGCAACATGCTCAGCCCTGGGTGCCACTGGCACTCACAGGAAGCTGTGCTGTCCCCAGAGCCACAAGCAGTTAACCCCAGACAGGTCTGGGTGCAAGAAACATAGGGAAAATTACAAAACAAATTAATACAACACACAGAGAAAACCCAGCACTCACTTACAAGCTCTCAGCTAAGATTTAAAAGCAAAAATGGAAAGGTTAGTCACCGCATCTGGCCAAATGGGACATGCTCAGGTACCACGTCAAGGTCCTTTCCAATACCTGAGACCCTAAACAGCCACACAATGCAAGCTTTCAAATCCAAACAAACTGAAAACAAGGGAAGGGTGCACAGGAATATGTAACCACCCTAGACATATACAAAACACGGAAGGGAACTGCACTCTCATACCGGACCGGGTACACATCCCATGACCCTGCAACATGCTCAGCCCTGGGTGCCACTGGCACTCACAGGAAGCTGTGCTGTCCCCAGAGCCACAAGCAGTTAACCCCAGACAGGTCTGGGTGCAAGAACCATAGGGAAAATTACTAAACAAATTAATACAACGCACAGAGAAAGTGACGTTCATACGTTTGGCTCCTCAGGCTGCAGTAGAAGGCTTACCTTGTCCTGGTTTCCTTAGGCAGCTTCTCCGTCCTGGATATCCTTGCTCCCTCTAGTGCAGGCGTCACTTGCCCCCAACACATGGCGCTCCTACGTCAGACTTTGGCACGAATGGGAAGAGTTTTGCCGGCGTCAGAATGTGGAGGCGGCTGAGGCGTCTCAGGACACGCTTTGTGACCGGCTGGTGAGTCTTTGGCGCGGGGCGCTCGGCAGGGTGCTGTTCATTCTCGGTTAGCGGCCTTATCATTCTTTTACCGTACACTCGCTTTGCCGGATCCAGCTAACTCAAAATTTGTGCGTCAGGTTGTTAAAGGTTGGGGCAAGCTGCAACCACAACAAAAGGACTCTAGGGAGCCTATCACGCAAGACTGGCTCAAGCGGCTGGTGGACGCTTTGCCGCACATCTGCTCGACTCATTACGAGTTTTTATTATTCAGGGCTGCATTTGCACTAGCCTATTCGGCAGCGCTACGAATAAGCGAGCTCGTGGTGCCAGTTTTTAGAACATAGGCCACCGAAGCAGGGCCCCCTGTTAATTCACGCTAATGGGACTTCACTCTCGTTGTTCCAGTTTCGTAGGATACTAGCTAGAGCCGCTGCCCATGCAGACTTAAATGTGTCTAAAATAGCTCCCCATTCGTTTCGCATAGGGGCAGCTACTAATGCTGCGTTGAAGGGTTCTTTAGTAGAAGCCATATGCCGTCTGGGTAGATGGCGTTCTAATAAGTTTAAGGGTTATATTCGACCGGTTGTTGAATAATGTGTTTAGTTTCTAATCCAAGGTTGTTGATTAGTGTTATTTCAGTTGCTAATCCCATGTGTCTTTGCAGGACCTGTCAGCGGCACCAAGAGGATCTGGATCGGGGGGCACTCCTATGGGCATTGGGCCTCCATCCGTAGTTCTGCCCTTCCGGGGGGGCAGAATTTGGGCTTCCCTTCCACCCTAGTTTCAATTAGATGGTTAGGGGAGAGAGGGATGTGTTGGCCTGCGCTTCCATCTCATATTTCGGAGGCCCTAGTACGCTGGGGTAAACCTCATGTAATAATTCTCCATTTAGGGGGCAATTATTTGGGCGCCATTCCCGTCTTGGAGCTTATCAAGATCATGCAGGCGGATATCGCTTGGATCAGAGCTCGGATTCCAAATGTGTTGGTCGGTTGGTCCAACATAGTTCCCAGGCTAGAATGGCGTCACATGTCTTGCCACAGCGCTGCTTATAAGGTCAGGAAGAAGATAAATTCCTCAGTTGCTAGAACCGTCACAGGTAATGGGGGATTCGTGGTTAAACACGAATCCCTTACAGCCGACAAGGTCCATTATTATAGAAAGGATAGGGTTCATTTAGAGACAGTTGCCCTAGATATTTTTATAAAGGACATTCGTAAGGCCATAGTAACCCTCCTTTAAGTCCGGTTGGGTTGTGTTTGTCTTTTATTGGTTGGCGGCACAGTTATCATCTTAATGCTATCTGGTGGCGGGAGGTAATGGCCCTGTTGCCTTGGAAAGGGTGAACGGGGGAGTGATGACCAATCTAAAAGTGAGAGGGGTGGATAGCCTCAAGTGCACGTGAGGTGCCCCTCCTTCCCCTTGCGGGTGGGTCACGTGATCTCATTAACCCCTTAGTAGCAATTTTTCTATGAGCAGAGGTCCCGCTCTGCTGCAGTTTCCGTTTGGGCCGTTTACCTCCTGCAGTGCTGGGTTGTCATTATAGCATTCGTTCAGCCGCCATCAGAACCTTGTTGGTTTCCATAGTTACTTATTTAGTTAATAAATGTTTAACCTGTGACGGTTAAAATTTTACCCACAAAAAGTTGTTGTGTTTTTATTATAGAGTAAGTTGTTATATGTACCCTTCTATGGCTAGCGACCGGTAGGCATTTAATCCCTTAAAGCAGTGTAGGGCACAATTGGGCCTGGAACAAAGCTAAGGGTTAAAGATGAAGGGAGAGATAGGAGAAGAGGGCTGGCTAGGGAGGTTAGTTGCAACAATGTTGCATGCAAGGGAGGGGCCCACTACTCACCTTAAAAATGGGGATCATCAGCTTCCTGGCCCTCTTCTTCCTGGAATCCGGTTCAGACGAGTTCTTTCCCCTCCCTCCCTCCCTCCCTTCCCTATTACAAGATGGCTTCCAAATTTAATTTATTACTAGGCGCTAAGTATGCCTTCTCAGGCTAACTTAGTAGCCACATAGTCGATTGAGCATTTCCAAATTTAAATTGTTTCCCCTAGTTGGCGACGGGTATGCCTATTCAGGCTAAATTTGTCAGCCTCTTTAGTTATTGGTCTACCATATCCGGTCTACCTGGCTTTTGGTGGCTGAGTAGAGGATCCCCTTTTCTAGAGGGTAGTCCCTATTTTATACCCGCTCGGCGGGAGGTAACGGCCCTGTTGCCTTGGAAAGGGTGAACGGGGGGAGTGATGACCAATCTAAAAGTGAGAGGGTGGATAGCCTCAAGTGCACGTGAGGTGCCCCTCCTTCCCCTTGCGGGTGGGTCACGTGATCTCATTAACCCCTTAGTAGCAATTTTTCTATGAGCAGAGGTCCCGCTCTGCTGCAGTTTCCGTTTGGGCCGTTTACCTTCTGCAGTGCTGGGTTGTCATTATAGCATTCGTTCAGCCGCCATCAGAACCTTGTTTGTTTCCATAGTTACTTATTTAGTTAATAAATGTTTAACCTGTGACGGTTAAAATTTTACTCACAAAAAGTTGTTGTGTTTTTATTATAGAGTAAGTTATTATATGTACCCTTCTATGGCTAGCGACCGGTAGGCATTTAATCCCTTAAGGCCTGAGCTAACTTAATAGGGAGCAGCTGTGAAACTGACCCAACAGATTTAACTCTTTAGTTGCAGGGGAAAATTGCTCTTTCTAAGCGCCTGCTAATGTACACACCTTCCCTCACTCTGTAACCTATCCCCCTCCCCAGCGGAACAGTGTGGGGTGAAGGGCCATAGCTGTAAGCACAAGCACCCTGGATAGTGCGTCAGCATTGCTATGTAACAGGCCAGCCCGGGGGTTTCACCGCAAAACTAAAAGGCTGGAGAGACCAGAACCACCTTGTGATCCTTGAATTACGATCCCTATTGTTGTGCATCCACCTCAACAGGGCATGGTCCGTGATCAGGGTAAACCACTTGATTGCTAAACATTCCTTTTCTATTGTAGAATAGCGCTGCTAACGGGGTAAAAGAGTATATATATATATTTGTGCAAACTACCATCAGATATACTGTACATAGAAATAGGTAGGTAACATATTCTGCTATGTGAAGAACATTGGAATTTAAAATATTAATATTTTCATGTCGGGTTAGCGCACATGAGAATATGTGATCATTTTTGCGCACGAGTAGGGTGTTAGGTTTTTTCTCACTTTTTTTTTGCACCTTTGACTTCTAGGGGGGAATAGGTTATCGCAGTTTACTTTAAATACGATTGCAACCTGACGTGCACAAAAAGCTTACTTCTAGCAGAGTTAACGCTCGAGCAGGGGTGTTAAATAGTGCTCCACTTGTAATCTGGTCCTTAATCAGCAGGGCTAGTCACATGGCTCAGCTCTGTGACTAGAACTGCTGATTGGATCAGTGGTATATTCTACTCAGGACCAGCAGAGTGTTGTGAGTCCCGAGTGTGTGTTTAACCTCTTTGTACATACAGTAGTCTACGGTCAATAATCTCAAAATGACAAGCTCTAATGGATTGCAAAATTACAAGCTCTAATGGATTACAAAATGACAAGCTCTAATGGATTACAAAATGACAAGCTCTAATGGATTACAAAATGACAAGCTCTAATGGATTACAAAATGACATGCTCTAATGGATTACAAAATGACATGCTCTAATGGATTACAAAATGACAAGCTCTAATGGATTACAAAATGACATGCTCTAATGGATTACAAAATGACAAGCTCTAATGGATTACAAAATGACATGCTCTAATGGATTACAAAATGACAAGTTTTAATGGATTACAAAATGACAAGCTCTAATGGATTACAAAATGACAAGCTCTAATGGATTACAAAATGACAAGTTCTAATGGATTACAAAATGACATGCTCTAATGGATTACAAAATGACAAGCTCTAATGGATTACAAAATGACATGCTCTAATGGATTACAAAATGACAAGCTCTAATGGATTACAAAATGACAAGCTCTAATGGATTACAAAATGACATGCTCTAATGGATTACAAAATGACAAGCTCTAATGGATTACAAAATGACAAGCTCTAATGGATTACAAAATGACATGCTCTAATGGATTACAAAATGACAAGCTCTATTGGATTACAAAATGACAAGCTCTATTGGATTACAAAATGACAAGCTCTAATGGATTACAAAATGACAAGCTCTATTGGATTACAAAATGACATGCTCTAATGGATTACAAAATGACAAGCTCTAATGGATTACAAAATGACATGCTCTAATGGATTACAAAATGACAAGCTCTAATTGATTACAAAATGACAAGCTCTATTGGATTACAAAATGACAAGCTCTAATGGATTACAAAATGACAAGCTCTATTGGATTACAAAATGACATGCTCTAATGGATTACAAAATGACAAGCTCTAATGGATTACAAAATGACATGCTCTAATGGATTACAAAATGACATGCTCTAATGGATTACAAAATGACAAGCTCTAATGGATTACAAAATGACAAGCTCTAATGGATTACAAAATGACATTTTTTACTATTATGGCCCTTTAAAATAAAATGAACCAGCATTATAATGTTTACTATGTTATTGTTTACCTGACAGATGAAATCTTGATATGAAGTATTCTCTGCTATTCATTTGAGGTTTAAGAATGATTATGTGACACTTAGGTGCAAAAATACAACATAAAAGTCCAAAGCTGGATGATAAAATGGCAAATATTTCCACTGCAACCATATATTTGCCTTTAGTACTAACATAAGCAGGAATACATGATATCCATACACTTGTGAAAACCAGCATACTGAATGTAATAAATTTAGTCTCATTAAAGCCATCGGGTAATTTCCTTGCCAAAAATGCAACTATAAGTGTCAGAAAAGCTAAAAAACCCAAAAAGCCCAACATTAAATAAAAAAATATGTTTGACTGATCTTTACATTCTATAGTTATTTTATCTTTTGTAACTTTCATGTTTCGCTCTGGAAAGGAAGGGTAAAATATAACCCAAAAAATGCAAATGAAAATTTGGATGCTGGAGCCAATAAATATGATAGAATTTAGAATTAAGGATCCTACCCATTTTCTTAGAGCACTATTAGGTTTTGTTGCATTAAAAGCAATAACTACTGTAATTGTTTTTGCAAAGATACAAGAAACACACAGAGAAAATATTGTTCCAAAAATCGACTGACGAATGAGACAAGTTATCTTTGAAGGTCGTCCAATAAAGAGAAATGAACAGAAAAAGCAGAGAATGAGAGCCACAAGAAGTAAGTAACTCAGACGCCTGTTATTGGCTTTGACCAGTGGGGTATTGTGGTATCGGATAAAAATGCAGATTACAGAAACCGTAATTAGACAACAGACGCACTGGATATAGCAATGCCAAGTGCGATCATCTCTGCTGCCGGGTCCTCGCGCTGCGTTGTTTCACCCCCTGCGCGTGCGATCATCTCTGCTGCCGGGTCCTCGCGCTGCGTTGTTTCACCCCCTGCGCGTGAGATCAGCAGCAAGAGTTTGTCTGAACTGCGCATGACGGCTTCAGTCAAACTCTTGTCTTTTATAATATAGGATATATATATATATATATATATATACAGTACTGCGCAAAGTCTTAGGCCATCATTAGATTTGTTGTTTTAGAAAAGTTTTAATGACCATCCATATTTATTTTTTCGGTCTCTTTATTAAAGGGACACTGAACCCAATTTTTTTTCTTTCTGGATTCAGATAGAGCATGAAATTTTAAGCAACTTTCTAATTTACTCCTATTATCAAATTTTCTTCATTCTCTTGGTATCTTTATTTGAAATGCAAGAATGTAAGTTTAGATGCCGGCCCATTTTTGGTGAACAACCTGGGTTGTCCTTGCTGATTGGTGGATAAATTCAGCAACCAATGAAAAAGTGGTGTCCAGAGTTCTGAATAAAAAAAAAGCTTAGATGCCTTCTTTTTCAAATAAAGATATCAAGAGAACAAAGAAAATTGATAATAGGAGTAAATTAGAAAGTTGCTTAAAATTGCTGCTCTATCTTGAATCATGAAAGAAATAATTTGGGTTCAGTGTCCCTTTAAGATAAACAGATACAGGAAATATCTACACAAAATATAAAAACCCCACAATTTTCAGAACAAAATGGCTTCTTCAGGCGAGAGTCAGTATTTAGTGTGACCTCCCTTGGCACTAAGCGCATCTTGAACTCTTTTGGAGAGACTGTCATGAAATTTTATTAAGTAATCTTCTGGTATATTATACCAGGCTTCTTTCAGCACTTCCCAGAGTTCTTCTTTAGATGTAGGTTTTCTTTTATTGATTTCTCTGCCCAGCTGATCCCATACTGCATCTATAATATTCAGGTCTGGATTCTGTGGAGGCCAGTCCATGACTATCAGTGTTTTATTAGCTTTTTTTCTTTTCATTATCGTTATCATGCTGAAAAATAAAACCATTCCCAATCAGGTGCTTTCCAAAATGAATGATGAACTAAAACCTGCCGGTACTTTTCAGCCTTCATGATCCCATCAATTTGGACAATATCGCTGACAACACTGGCAGAAATGCAGCTCCAAATCAGGATAGACCCTCCACCATGTTTCACTGAAGGCTGCAGGCAATCATTCTCTCTCCAATTCTTCTCACATATTGTGGATGATTGGACCCAAAATTTCAAACTTGGATTTGTCACTACATAATTTTCAAAGATATTGCTGTGGGTGTGAGCTTGGAAGTTGCAGGAAGATTTTCAAAGATATTGCTGGGATATTTTTGAATTAAACTTTAAAAAATACATCTACTTGTTATTCTCAGACTAATCTTCTAGCGTTTATTTAGTGTTTAATGTCCCTTTAAAATACTAGAAAGTGTATATGCAGACTGTTCTATCAAACTTACATGCTACTGCCACAAACACAGACTTTATCAATGCCCTCTAAAGAGAAATCTTATTACAATATTGCTATAATAATCCATCTGCCTATATCCCATATGTTATGGTATAACCCGGATATCAAGGGTTAATACCAGATGAAAGATGCCCTGAATACGGGATCAGCAACACACAAACCCAGTTAATTCCCCCCAAACATGAGACCAAGCTCCATCCTGAGAATAAAACAGAATGTGTTTTATTAAGGGCTATATGCCCAGTATTTATGCAGGTCTCCCACCTGGTTGACACTCCCCAGCAACAGCTGCACAGGAAGAAGATAGTACATTAGATAGAGGGAAGACGCCCTTTTACAGGATACAATAGAATTGCATTACTTAACCAAATAAACAATTGAACACAAGAAAACAATGGAGTCCTTCTTCACACCTGGCAGTCTGACTCTGGAGGTGATTAAACAATGTGAACGCTTATCACTTAAACTTAATTACAGTAAACAATAGCTGATGCCAGGAAACCTGTCTTTAGAAAATAGTTTCTCAAAACTGAACAAAGTTAACCCTTCCAGTACTGACAGAGGGGTCTGTCACACGGCTTCCTCCTGGTGGGACACTCCGGCAGACCCGGCTTGACCCTTTTGCGGGTCAACTTGGGGATGACCGGACTAGGAGGTGGTAGGAATGTCAGTTTGACGGTACAATCGATCTGCATTCCCGTTATGAGAGAGAATTCCTGTCCGTAT
>NC_069505.1:372208394-372229046 GCF_027579735.1 Bombina bombina | reverse complement strand
TACACACAAATGTAATTGTTTTCCACACAAACACATCCAGACACTTCTGGATCCATCAATATTTCACTAAAAAACATTTGGGTCCTTTCAGAACCAACACTTTTTTACAGAAAAACAGCTGGATCCATGCCTTATTTAGACAAATACACACAAATTGAAGTGTTTTCCACACAAACACATCCAGACACTTCTGGATCCATTAATATGTTACGCAAAAACATTTGGGTCCTTTCAGAACCAATACTTTTTTTACAGAAATACAGCCGGATCAATGCCTAATTTAGAGAAATACACACAAATTAAGTGTTTTCCAAGCAAACACATCCAGACACTTCTGAATCCATCAATATTTCACTCAAAAACATTTGGGTCCTTTCAGAACCAACACTTTTTTTTACAGAAAAACTGCCGGATCCTGCCGGATCCATGCCTAATTTAGACAAATACACACAAATTTTAGTGTTTTCCACACAAACACATCCAGACACTTCTAGATCCATCAATATTTCTCTCAAAAACATTTGGGTCCTTTCAGAACCAACACTTTTCTACAGAAAAACAGCCGGATCCATGCCTAATGTAGACAAATACACACAAATTTAAGGGTTTTCCACACAAACACATCCAGACACTTCTAGATCAATCAATATTTCACTCAAAAACATTTGGGTCCTTTCAGAACCAATACTTTTTTTACAGAAATACAGCCGGATAAATGCCTAATTTAGACAAATACACACAAATGTAAGTGTTTTCCACACAAACACATCCAGACACTTCTGAATCCATCAATATTTCACTCAAAAACATTTGGGTCCTTTCAGAAACAACATTTTTTTTACAGAAAACAGCCGGATCCATTCCTAATTTAGACAAATACACACAAATGTAAGTGTTTTCCACACAAACACATCCAGACACTTCTGGATCCATCAATATTGTACACAAAAACATTTGGGTCCTTTCAGAACCAACACCTTTTTACAGAAAAACAGCCAGATCTTGCAGGATCCATGCCTAATTTAGACAAATACACACAAATTTAAGTGTTTTCCACACAAACACATCCAGACACCTTTGGATCCATCAATATTTTACGCAAAAACATTTGGGTCCTTTCAGAACCAACACTTTTTTACAGAAATGCAGCCGGATCAGTGCCTAATTTAGACAAATACACACAAATGTGTTTTCCAAACAAACACATCCAGACACTTCTGAATCCTGATGGATCCATGACTAATTTAGACAAATGCACACAAATTTAAGTGTTTTCCACACAAACACATCTAGATACTTCTAGATCCATCAATATTTCACTCAAAAACATTTGGGTCCTTTCAGAACCAACACTTTTTTACAGAAATACAGCCGGATCCATGCCTAATTTAGACAAATACACACAAATTTAAGTGTTTTCCACACAAACACATCCAGACACTTCTGGATCCATTAATATGTTACGCAAAAACATTTGGGTCCTTTCAGAACCAATACTTTTTTTACAGAAATACAGCCGGATCAATGCCTAATTTAGAGAAATACACACAAATTTAAGTGTTTTCCAAGCAAACACATCCAGACACTTCTGAATCCATCAATATTTCACTCAAAAACATTTGGGTCCTTTCAGAACCAACACTTTTTTTTACAGAAAAACTGCCGGATCCTGCCGGATCCATGCCTAATTTAGACAAATACACACAAATTTTAGTGTTTTCCACACAAACACATCCAGACACTTCTAGATCCATCAATATTTCTCTCAAAAACATTTGGGTCCTTTCAGAACCAACACTTTTCTACAGAAAAACAGCCGGATCCATGCCTAATGTAGACAAATACACACAAATTTAAGGGTTTTCCACACAAACACATCCAGACACTTCTAGATCAATCAATATTTCACTCAAAAACATTTGGGTCCTTTCAGAACCAACACTTTTTTTTACAGAAATACAGCCGGATAAATGCCTAATTTAGACAAATACACACAAATGTAAGTGTTTTCCACACAAACACATCCAGACACTTCTGAATCCATCAATATTTCACTCAAAAACATTTGGGTCCTTTCAGAAACAACATTTTTTTTACAGAAAACAGCCGGATCCATGCCTAATTTAGACAAATACACACAAATGTAAGTGTTTTCCACACAAACACATCCAGACACTTCTGGATCCATCAATATTGTACACAAAAACATTTGGGTCCTTTCAGAACCAACACCTTTTTACAGAAAAACAGCCAGATCTTGCAGGATCCATGCCTAATTTAGACAAATACACACAAATTTAAGTGTTTTCCACACAAACACATCCAGACACCTTTGGATCCATCAATATTTTACGCAAAAACATTTGGGTCCTTTCAGAACCAACACTTTTTTACAGAAATGCAGCCGGATCAGTGCCTAATTTAGACAAATACACACAAATGTGTTTTCCAAACAAACACATCCAGACACTTCTGAATCCTGATGGATCCATGACTAATTTAGACAAATGCACACAAATTTAAGTGTTTTCCACACAAACACATCTAGATACTTCTAGATCCATCAATATTTCACTCAAAAACATTTGGGTCCTTTCAGAACCAACACTTTTCTACAGAAATACAGCCGGATCCATGCCTAATTTAGACAAATACACACAAATTTAAGTGTTTTCCACACAAACACATCCAGACACTTCTGAATCCATCAATATTTCTCTCAAAAACATTTGGGTCCTTTCAGAACCAACACTTTTTTACAGAAAAACTGCCGGATCCTGATGAATCCATGCCTAATTTAGACAAATACACACAAATTTAAGTGTTTTCCACACAAACACATCCAGACACTTCTAGATCCATCAATATTTCACCCAAAAACATTTGGGTCCTTTCAGAACCAACACTTTTTTACAAAAAAATAGCCGGATCCTGCCGGATCCATGCTTCATTTAGACAAATACGCACAAATTACATTTTTTTTCCACACAAACATCTCCAGAAACTTCTAGATCCATCAATATTTCACTCAAAAACATTTGGGTCCTTTCAGAACCAACACTTTTTTACAGAAAAACAGCCGGATCCGACCGGATCCATGCCTAATTTAGACAAATACACACAAATGTAAGTGTTTTCCACACAAACACATCCAGACACTTCTAGATCCATCAATATTTCCCTCAAAAACATTTGGGTCCTTTCACAACCAACACTTTTTTTTACAGAAAAACAACCAGATCCTGCCGGATCCATGCCTAATTTAGACAAATACACACAAATGTAATTGTTTTCCACACAAACACATCCAGACACTTCTGGATCCATCAATATTTCCCTAAAAAAACATTTGGGTCCTTTCAGAACCAACACTTTTTTTACAGAAAAACAGCCGGATCCATGCCTAATTTAGACAAATACACACAAATTTAAATGTTTTCCACACAAACACATCCAGACACTTTTGGATCCATCAATATTTTACGCAAAAACATTTGGGTCTTTTCAGAACCAACACTTTTTTACAGAAATGCAGCCGGATCAATGCCTAATTTAGACAAATACACACAAATGTGTTTTCCAAACAAATACATCCAGACACTTCTGAATCCATCAATATTTCACTAAAAAACATTTGGGTCCTTTCAGAACCAACACTTTTTTACAGTAAAACTGCCGGATCCTGATGGATCAATGCCTAATTTAGACAAATACACACAAATTTAAGTGTTTTCCACACAAACACATCTAGACACTTCTAGATCTATCAATATTTCACTCAAAAACATTTGGGTCCTTTCAGAACCAACACTTTTCTACAGAAAAAGAGCCGGATCCATGCCTAATTTAGACAAATACACACAAATTTAAGTGTTTTCCACACAAACTCATCCAGACACTTCTAGATCAATCAATATTTCACTCAAAAACATTTGGGTCCTTTCAGAACCAACACTTTTTTACAGAAATACAGCCGGATCAATGCCTAATTTAGACAAACACACACAAATTTAAGTGTTTTCCACACAAACACATCCAGACACTTCTAGATCCATCAATATTTCACCCAAAAACATTTGGGTCCTTTCAGAACCAACACTTTTTTACAAAAAAATAGCCGGATCCTGCCGGATCCATGCTTCATTTAGACAAATACGCACAAATTACATTTTTTTTCCACACAAACATCTCCAGACACTTCTAGATCCATCAATATTTCACTCAAAAACATTTGGGTCCTTTCAGAACCAACACTTTTTTACAGAAAAACAGCCGGATCCGACCGGATCCATGCCTAATTTAGACAAATACACACAAATGTAAGTGTTTTCCACACAAACACATCCAGACACTTCTAGATCCATCAATATTTCACTCAAAAACATTTGGGTCCTTTCAGAACCAACACTTTTTTTTACAGAAAAACAACCAGATCCTGCCGGATCCATGCCTAATTTAGACAAATACACACAAATGTAATTGTTTTCCACACAAACACATCCAGACACTTCTGGATCCATCAATATTTCCCTAAAAAAACATTTGGGTCCTTTCAGAACCAACACTTTTTTTACAGAAAAACAGCCGGATCCATGCCTAATTTAGACAAATACACACAAATTTAAATGTTTTCCACACAAACACATCCAGACACTTTTGGATCCATCAATATTTTACGCAAAAACATTTGGGTCCTTTCAGAACCAACACTTTTTTACAGAAATGCAGCCGGATCAATGCCTAATTTAGACAAATACACACAAATGTGTTTTCCAAACAAATACATCCAGACACTTCTGAATCCATCAATATTTCACTAAAAAACATTTGGGTCCTTTCAGAACCAACACTTTTTTTACAGAAAAACTGCCGGATCCTGATGCCTAATTTAGACAAATACACACAAATTTAAGTGTTTTCCACACAAACACATCTAGACACTTCTAGATCTATCAATATTTCACTCAAAAACATTTGGGTCCTTTCAGAACCAACACTTTTCTACAGAAAAACAGCCGGATCCATGCCTAATTTAGACAAATACACACAAATTTAAGTGTTTTCCACACAAACACATCCAGACACTTCTAGATCAATCAATATTTCACTCAAAAACATTTGGGTCCTTTCAGAACCAACACTTTTTTACAGAAATACAGCCGGATCAATGCCTAATTTAGACAAAAACACACAAATTTAAGTGTTTTCCACACAAACACATCCAGACACTTCTGAATCCATCAATATTTCTCTCAAAAACATTTGGGTCCTTTCAGAACCAACAATTTTTTACAGAAAAACTGCCGGATCCTGATGGATCCATGCCTAATTTAGACAAATACACACAACATTAAGTGTTTTCCACACAAACACATCCAGACACTTCTAGATCCATCAATATTTCACTCAAAAACATTTGGGTCCTTTCAGAACCAACACTTTTCTACAGAAAAACAGCCGGATCCATGCCTAATTTAGACAAATACACACAAATGTAAGTGTTTTCCACACAAACACATCCAGACACTTCTAGATCCATCAATATTTCACTCAAAAACATCTGGGTCCTTTCAGAACCAACACTTTTCTACAGAAAAACAGCCGGATCCATGCCTAATTTAGACAAATACACACAAATGTAAGTGTTTTCCACACAAACACATCCAGACACTTCTAGATCCATCAATATTTCACTCAAAAAAATTGGGATCCTTTCAGAACCAACACTTTTTTACAGAAAAACAGCCGGATCCTGCCGGATCCATGCCTAATTTAGACAAATACACACAAATGTAATTGTTTTCCACACAAACACATCCAGACATTTCTGGATCCATCAATATTTCACTCAAAAACATTTGGGTCCTTTCAGAACCAACACTTTTTTACAGAAAAACAGCCGGATCCTGCTGGATCCATGCTTAATTTAGACAAATACACACAAATTTAAATGTTTTCCACACAAACACATCCAGACACTTCTAGATCCATCATTATGTCACTCAAAAAAATTTGGGTCCTTTCAGAACCAACACTTTTTTACAGAAAAACAGCCAGATCCTGCCGGATCCATGCCTAATTTAGACAAATACACACAAATGTAATTGTTTTCCACACTAACACATCCAGACACTTCTGGATCCATCAATATTTCACTAAAAAACATTTGGGTCCTTTCAGAACCAACACTTTTTTACAGAAAAACAGCTGGATCCATGCCTAATTTAGACAAATACACACAAATTGAAGTGTTTTCCACACAAACACATCCAGACACTTCTGGATCCATCAATATTTTACGCAAAAACATTTGGGTCCTTTCAGAACCAATACTTTTTTTACAGAAATACAGCCGGATCAATGCCTAATTTAGAGAAATACACACAAATTTAAGTGTTTTCCAAGCAAACACATCCAGACACTTCTAGATCCATCAATATGTCTCTCAAAAACATTTGGGTCCTTTCAGAACCAACACTTTTCTACAGAAAAACAGCCGGATCCATGCCTAATGTAGATAAATACACACAAATTTAAGGGTTTTCCACACAAACACATCCAGACACTTCTAGATCAATCAATATTTCACTCAAAAACATTTGGGTCCTTTCAGAACCGACACTTTTTTTACAGAAATACAGCCGGATAAATGCCTAATTTAGACAAATACACACAAATTTAAGTGTTTTCCACACAAACACATCTAGACACTTCTAGATCCATCAATATTTCACTCAAAAACATTTGGGTCCTTTCAGAACCAACACTTTTCTACAGAAAAACAGCCGGATCCATGCCTAATTTAGACAAATACACACAAATTTAAGTGTTTTCCACACAAACACATCCAGACACTTCTAGATCAATCAATATTTCACTCAAAAACATTTGGGTCCTTTCAGAACCAACACTTTTTTACAGAAATACAGCCGGATCAATGCCTAATTTAGACAAACACACACAAATTTAAGTGTTTTCCACACAAACACATCCAGACACTTCTGAATCCATCAATATTTCTCTTGAAAACATTTGGGTCCTTTCAGAACCAACACTTTTTTACAGAAAAACTGCCGGATCCTGATGGATCCATGCCTAATTTAGACAAATACACACAACATTAAGTGTTTTCCGCACAAACACATCCAGACACTTCTAGATCCATCAATATTTCACTCAAAAACATTTGGGTCCTTTCAGAACCAACACTTTTCTACAGAAAAACAGCCGGATCCATGCCTAATTTAGACAAATACACACAAATGTAAGTGTTTTCCACACAAACACATCCAGACACTTCTAGATCCATCAATATTTCACTCAAAAACATTTGGGTCCTTTCAGAACCAACACTTTTCTACAGAAAAACAGCCGGATCCTGCCGGATCCATGCCTAATTTAGACAAATACACACAAATTTAATTGTTTTCCACACAAACACATCCAGACACTTCTGGATCCATCAATATTTCACTCAAAAACATTTGGGTCCTTTCAGAACCAACACTTTTTTACAGAAAAACAGCCGGATCCTGCTGGATCCATGCTTAATTTAGACAAATACACACAAATTTAAATGTTTTCCACACAAACACATCCAGACACTTCTAGATCCATCATTATTTCACTCAAAAAAATTTGGGTCCTTTCAGAACCAACACTTTTTTACAGAAAAACAGCCAGATCCTGCCTGATCCATGCCTAATTTAGACAAATACACACAAATTGAAGTGTTTTCCACACAAACACATCCAGACACTTCTGGATCCATCAATATTTTACGCAAAAACATTTGGGTCCTTTCAGAACCAATACTTTTTTTACAGAAATACAGCCGGATCAATGCCTAATTTAGAGAAATACACACACATTTAAGTGTTTTCCAAGCAAACACATCCAGACACTTCTAGATCCATCAATATGTCTCTCAAAAACATTTGGGTCCTTTCAGAACCAACACTTTTCTACAGAAAAACAGCCGGATCCATGCCTAATGTAGATAAATACACACAAATTTAAGTGTTTTCCACACAAACACATCCAGACACTTCTAGATCAATCAATATTTCACTCAAAAACATTTGGGTCCTTTCAGAACCGACACTTTTTTTACAGAAATACAGCCGGATAAATGCCTAATTTAGACAAATGCACACAAATTTAAGTGTTTTCCACACAAACACATCCAGACACTTCTGAATCCATCAATATTTCACTCAAAAACATTTGGGTCCTTTCAGAAACAACATTTTTTTTTACAGAAAACAGCCGGATCCTACCGGATCCATGCCTAATTTAGACAAATACACACAAATGTAAGTGTTTTCCACACAAACACATCCAGACACTTCTGGATCCATCAATATTGTACACAAAAACATTTGGGTCCTTTCAGAACCAACACCTTTTTACAGAAAAACAGCCAGATCTTGCCGGATCCATGCCTAATTTAGACAAATACACACAAATGTAAGTGTTTTCCACACAAACACATCCAGACACTTCTGGATCCATCAATATTTCACTCAAAAATATTTGGTTCCTTTCAGAACCAATATTTTTTTACAGAAAAACAGCCGGATCCTGCCAGATCCATGCCTAATTTAGACAAATACACACAAATGTAAGTGTTTTCCACACAATCACATCCAGATACTTCTGGATCCATCAATATTTCACTCAAAAACATTTGGGTCCTTTCAGAACCAACACTTTTTTACAGAAAAACAGCCGGATCCATGCCTAATTTAGACAAATACACACAAATGTAAGTGTTTTCCACAAAAACACATCCAGACACTTCTGGATCCATCAATATTTTACACAAAAACATTTGGGTCCTCTCAGCATCGTACACAAAAACATCAGGATCTTACTAGAACCAACTCTCTGCTGAATCCAGTGCTATATTTACACACAAACATCTTGACCCTCCCAGAACCTATTTTTTTATATATAAATCAGCTGGATCCAACTGGATCCGTGTCTAACTTAGACAAACAAACTCATGTTGACTATGCTGTATCCAATGCTCTTTAAAGAAAAACATCTGTATCATGTCAACCCTTTTTTCCCCAGAAAAGCAATAGGATCCATACCTAATTTAGACAGAGATACATACAGATGCAGGTCTTTTCCATACAAACACATCTAGACAGTGCTGTTTTACACGAAAACATTTGTATCCTTCCACTTCATGCTCTTTTATTTATTTTTTTAATGTAAAAACACTTGCGGCTAGATTTAGAGTTTTGTCGGTAACGACCCGCGTAGCTAACGCTGGGGTTTTTTCCCCCGCACCTTTTAAATACTGCTGATATTTAGAGTTCACAGAAGGGCTGCGTTTGGCTCCAAAAAGGGAGCGTATAGCATATTTACCGCCACTGCAACTCTCAATACCAGCGGTGCTTACGGACACGGCCAGCTTCAAAAACGTGCTCGTGCACGATTCCCCCATAGGAAAAAATGGGGCCGTTTGAGCTGAAAAAAAAACCTAACACCTGCAAAAAAGCAGCGTTCAGCTCCTAACGCAGCCCCATTGTTTCCTATGGGGAAACACTTCCTATGTCTGCACCTAACACCCTAACATGAACCCCGAGTCTAAACACCCCTAACCTTACACGTATTAACCCCTAATCTGCCGCCCCCGCTATTGCTGACCCCTGCATATTTTTTTTTAACCCCTAATCTGCCGCTCCGTACACCGCCGCCACCTACGTTATTCCTATGTACCCCTAATCTGCTGCCACTAACACTGCCGACCCCTATATTATATTTATTAACCCCTAATCTGCCCCCCCAACGTCACCACTACCTACCTACACTTATTAACCCCTAATCTTCCGACCGGACCTCACCGCTACTATAATAAAGTTATCAACCCCTAAAGCTAAGTCTAACCCTAACCCTAACACCCCCTAAGTTAAATATAATTTTTATCTAACAAAATAAATGATTTCTTATTAAATAAATTATTCCTATTTAAAGCTAAATACTTACCTTTAAAATAAACCCTAATATAGCTACAATATAAATAATAATTATATTGTAGCTATTTTAGGATTAATATTTATTTTACAAGCAACTTTGTATTTATTTTAACCAGATACAATAGCTATTAAATAGTTAATAACTATTTAATAGCTACCTAGTTAAAATAATTACCAAATTACCTGTGAAATAAATCCTAACCTAAGTTACAATTAAACCTAACACTACACTATCAATAAATTAATTAAATAAATTACCTACAAGTATCTACAATTAAACCTAACACTACACTATCATTAAATTAATTAAATAAATTACCTACAAATACCTACAAATAAATACTATTAAATAAACTAACTAAAGTACAAAAAATAAAAAAAGCTAAGTTACAAAAAATAAAAAAATAATTTACAAACATAATAAAAATATTACAACAATTTTAAACTAATTACACCTACTCTAAGCCTCCTAATAAAATAACAAAGCCCCCAAAATAAAAAAAAATGCCCTACCCTATTCTAAAATTAAAATTGAAAAGCTCTTTTACCTTACCAGCCCTTAAAAGGGCCTTTTGCGGGGCATGCCCCAAAGAATTCTGCTCTTTTGCCTGTAAAAAAAACATACAATACGCCCCCCAACATTACAACCCACCACCCACATACCCCTAATCTAACCCAAACCCCCCTTAAATAAACCTAACACTAAGCCCCTGAAGATCTTCCTACCTTGTCTTCACCACGACGGGTATCACCGATCGGTCCTCCAGAGGGTCCCGAAGTCTTCATCCTATCCGGCAAGAAGAAGTCCAGAAGAGGCTCCAAAGTCTTTATCCTATCCGGGCAGAAGAGGAGATCCGGACCGGCAAACATCTTCATCCAAGCGGCATCTTCTATCTTCATCCATCCGACGACGATCGGCTCCATCTTCAAGACCTCCGGCGAAGATCCATCCTCTTCTTCCGACGTCCTAACACAGAATGAAGGTTCCTTTAAGGGACGTCATCCAAGATGGCGTCCCTCGACTTCCGATTGGCTGATAGGATTCTATCAGCCAATCGGAATTAAGGTAGGAAAAATCTGATTGGCTGATTTAATCAGCCAATCAGATTGAGCTCGCATTCTATTGGCTGCTCCGATCAGCCAATAGAATGCGAGCTCAATCTGATTGGCTGATTGGATCAGCCAATCGGATTGAACTTGAATCTGATTGGCTGATTCCATCAGCCAATCAGAATTTTCCTACCTTAATTCCGATTGGCTGATAGAATCCTATCAGCCAATCGGAATTCGAGGGACGCCATCTTGGATGACGTCCCTTAAAGGAACCTTCATTGTGTGTTAGGACGTCGGAAGAAGAGGATGGATCCGCGCCGGAGGTCTTGAAGATGGAGCCGCTCGTCGTCGGATGGATGAAGATAGAAGATGCCGCTTGAATAAAGATGTTTGCCGGTCTGGATCTCCTCTTCTGCCCGGATAGGATGAAGACTTTGAAGCCTCTTCTGGACTTCTTCTTGCCGGATAGGATGAAGACTTCGGGACCCTCTGGAGGACCGATCGGTGATACCCGGCGTGGTGAAGACAAGGTAGGAAGATCTTCAGGGACTTAGTGTTAGGTTTATTTAAGGGGGGTTTGGGTTAGATTAGGGGTATGTGGGTGGTGGGTTGTAATGTTGGGGGGGTATTATATGTTTTTTTTTACAGGCAAAAGAGCAGAATTCTTTGGGGCATGTCCCGCAAAAGGCCCTTTTAAGGGCTGGTAAGGTAAAAAAGCTTTTCAATTTTAATTTTAGAATAGGGTAGGGCATTTTTTTATTTTGGGGGGCTTTGTTATTTTATTAGGGGGCTTAGAGTAGGTGTAATTAGTTTAAAATTGTTGTAATATTTTTATTATGTTTGTAAATTATTTTTTTATTTTTTGTAACTTAGCTTTTTTATTTTTTGTACTTTAGTTAGTTTATTTAATTGTATTTATTTGTAGGTATTTGTAGGTAATTTATTTAATTAATTTAATGATAGTGTAGTGTTAGGTTTAATTGTAGATAATTGTAGGTATTTTATTTAATTAATTTATTGATAGTGTAGTGTTAGGTTTAATTGTAAATTAGGTTAGGATTTATTTTACAGGTAATTTGGTAATTATTTTAACTAGGTAGCTATTAAATAGTTATTAACTATTTAAAAGCTATCGTACCTGGTTAAAATAAATACAAAGTTGCCTGTAAAAAAACATTAATCCTAAAATAGCTACAATATAATTATTATTTATATTGTATCTATATTAGGGTTTATTTTACAGGTAAGTTTTTAGCTTTAAATAGGAATAATTTATTTAATAAGAGTTAATTTATTTAGTTAGATAAAAATTATATTTAATTTAGGGGGGTGTTAGTGTTAGGGTTAGACTTTAGGGTTAATACATTTATTAGAGTAGCGGTGAGGTCCGGAAGGCAGATTAGGGGTTAATACTTGAAGTTAGGTGTCGGTGATGTTAGAGAGGGCAGATTATTGGTTAATACTATTTATTATAGGGTTATTGAGGCGGGAGTGAGGCGGATTAGGGGTTAATAACTTTATTATAGTAGCGGTGAGGTCCGGTCGGCAGATTAGGGGTTAATAATTGTAGGTAGGTGGAGGCGACATTGGGGGCGGGAGATTAGGGGTTAATAAATATAATATAGGGGTCGGCGGTGTTAGGGGCAGCAGATTAGGGGTACATAGGGATAACGTAGGTGGCGGCGGTGTACGGAGCGGCAGATTAGGGGTTAAAAAAAATATGCAGGGGTCAACAATAGCGGGGGCGGCAGATTAGGGGTTAATAAGTGTAAGGTTAGGGGTGTTTAGACTCGGGGTACATGTTAGGGTGTTAGGTGCAGACATAGGAAACAATGGGGCTGCATTAGGAGCTGAACGCTGCTTTTTTGCAGGTAGATTATGCTATTCCCTCCCTTTTTGGAGCCTAACGCAGCCCTTCTGTGAACTCTAAATACCAGCGGTATTTAAAAGGTGCGGGAGAAAAAAAGCATGCGTAGCTAACGCACCACTTTGGCCGCAGAACTCTAAATCTAGCGGTTTATTTTTAACTCCTAATAAGAGCACAACCCGATGAGCGCCAAAATCTTACTTCTACTACAATTAATGCTCAAGCAGATAATTTGTTCTCCACTTGTAATCTGGTACATTATGTTTTAACCCTTTTATTGTCAAGAGCAGAAAATTAAAGGGGGTAAAAACACACAAAGCCTTATTAAATTAAAATGATAAAAAAACGTATTAAAATTGAATGTATGTATATCTATAAACATACATTCCATTTGAATTATTTTTTTATTTTTTTATAAACACACACACTTTATTAAAATAAATTACTTGGTTCTGGTAGGATTCAGATGTTTTTGTGTAAATTAGCATTGGATCCAGCAGCGTTCGGATGTGCTTATGTGGAAACACTTTCAAATTTTTGTGTCTGTCTAATTTAGACATGGATGTGTTTGATTGGAAAACACATTTCTGTGTGTCTGTCTAAATTAGACATGAAACCAATAGGTCTAGTTTTCTGTTCTGTAAAAAATTAGTAGGTTCTGAAAGGACCCACATGTTTCTATGTAAAATATGGTTAAATCCATAAGTGTCTAGATGTATTTGTATGGAAAACACATCAATTTGTGTCTATCTGTATCCACACAAACACATCCTGACACTTTTGGATTGTACAATTTTTTACACAAAAACATCTGGGTCCTTTCTGAACCAACAGTTTGCATCCGGCTGTTTTTCTGTAAAAAAAACTGTTGGTTCTGAAAGGAGCAAGATGTTTCATGTACAAAATTGTACAATCCAGAAGTGTCTGGAATGTGTTTGTGTGTACAAAACTGTAATTTGTGTATATCTGTCTAAATAAGACATGGATATGGCAGGATCACATTATTTTCGTGTAAAAAATGTGCTCTGACAGAACCCAGATAGTTTTGTGTAAAATATTGATGAATCCAGAAGTGTCTGGATGTATTTGTGTGGAAAACACTTACATTTGTGTGTATATATATATATATATATATATATATATATATATATATATATATATATATATATGCCTAAATTAGACATGGATCTGGCTGTTTTTGTGTAAAAGAAAGTGTTGGTTCTTAAAGGACCCAGATGCTTTATTTGTAAAATATTGATGGATCCAGAAGTATCTGTATGTATTTGTGTGGAAAACACTTACATTTATGTATATCTGTCTAAATTAGACATGGATCCGGCAGGACCCGGCAGCTTTTATTTAAAAAGTGTTGGTTCTGAAAGGATCCATAAGTTTTTGGGTAAAATGTTGTTGGATACAGATGTGTCTGGATGTGTTTGTATGGAAAACACTTACATTTGTGTATATCTGTCTAAATTAGGCATTGATCCGGCAAGATCCGGCAGTTTTTCTGAATAAAAAGTGTTGGTTCTGAAAGGACCCAAATGTTCTTGAATCAAATATTGATAGATCTAGAAGTGTCTGGATGTGTTTGTGTGGAAAACACTTAAATTTATGTGTATTTGTCTAAATTAGGCATGGATCTGGCAGGATCCGGCTGTTTTTCTGTAAAAAAGTGTTGGTTCTGAAAGGACCCAAATGTTTTTGAGTGAAATATTGATGGATCTAGAAGTGTCTGGATGTGTTTGTGTGGAAAACAATTAAATTTGTGCGTATTTGTCTAAATGAAGCATGGATCCGGCAGGATCCGGCTGTTTTTCTGTAAAAAAGTGTTGGTTCTGAAAGGACCCAAATGTTTTTGAGTGAAATATTGATGGATCTAGAAGTGTCTGGATGTGTTTGTGTGGAAAACAATTAAATTTGTGCGTATTTGCCTAAATGAAGCATGGATCTGGCAGGATCCGGCTGTTTTTCTGTAAAAAAGTGTTGGTTCTGAGAGGACCCAAATGTTTTTGAGTGAAATATTGATGGATCCAGAAGTGTCTGGATGTGTTTGTGTGGAAAACACTTAAATTTGTGTGTATTTGTCTAAATTAGGCATGGATCCGTTAGGATCCGGCAGTTTTTCTGTAAAAAAGTGTTGGTTCTGAAATTACCCAAATGTTTTTGAGTGAAATATTGATGGATCCAGAAGTGTCTGGATGTGTTATTGTGGAAAACAATTAAATTTGTGTGTATTTGTCTAAATGAGGCATGAATCCGTCAGGATCTGGCTGTTTTTCTGTAAAAAAAAGTGTTGGTTCTGAAAGGACCCAAATTTTTTTGAGTGAAATATTGATGGATCTAGAAGTGTCTGGATGTGTTTGTGTGGAAAACACTTAAATTTGTGTGTATTTGTCTAAATTAGGCATGGATCCGGCTGTTTTTCTGTAGAAAAGTGTTGGTTCTGAAAGAACCCAAATGTTTTTGAGTGAAATATTGATGGATCTAGAAGTGTCTGGATGTGTTTGTGTGGAAAACACTTACATTTGTGTGTATTTGTCTAAATTAGGCATGGATCCATCAGGATCCGGCAGTTTTTCTGTAAAAAAGAGTTGGTACTGAAAGAACCCAAATGTTTTTGAGAGAAATATTGATGGATTCAGAAGTGTCTGGATGTGTTTGTGTGGAAAACACTTAAATTTGTGTGTATTTGTCTAAATTAGGCATTGATCCGGCTGTATTTATGTAAAAAAGTGTTGGTTTTGAAAGGACCCAAATGTTTTTGAGTGAAATATTGGTTGATCTAGAAGTGTCTGGATGTGTTTGTGTGGTAAACACTTAAATTTGTGTGTATTTGTCTAAATTAGGCATGGATCCGTTAGGATCCGGCAGTTTTTCTGTAAAAAAGTGTTGGTTCTGAAAGTACCCAAATGTTTTTGAGTGAAATATTGATGGATCCAGAAGTGTCTGGATGTGTTATTGTGGAAAACAATTAAATTTGTGTGTATTTGTCTAAATGAGGCATGAATCCGGCAGGATCTGGCTGTTTTTCTGTAAAAAAAAGTGTTGGTTCTGAAAGGACCCAAATTTTTTTGAGTGAAATATTGATGGATCTAGAAGTGTCTGGATGTGTTTGTGTGGAAAACACTTAAATTTGTGTGTATTTGTCTAAATTAGGCATGGATCCGGCTGTTTTTCTGTAGAAAAGTGTTGGTTCTGAAAGAACCCAAATGTTTTTGAGTGAAATATTGATGGATCTAGAAGTGTCTGGATGTGTTTGTGTGGAAAACACTTACATTTGTGTGTATTTGTCTAAATTAGGCATGGATCCATCAGGATCCGGCAGTTTTTCTGTAAAAAAGTGTTGGTACTGAAAGAACCCAAATGTTTTTGAGAGAAATATTGATGGATTCAGAAGTGTCTGGATGTGTTTGTGTGGAAAACACTTAAATTTGTGTGTATTTGTCTAAATTAGGCATTGATCCGGCTGTATTTATGTAAAAAAGTGTTGGTTTTGAAAGGACCCAAATGTTTTTGAGTGAAATATTGGTTGATCTAGAAGTGTCTGGATGTGTTTGTGTGGTAAACACTTAAATTTGTGTGTATTTGTCTAAATTAGGCATGGATCCGGCTGTTTCTCTGTAGAAAAGTGTTTGTTCTGAAAGGACCCACATGTTTTTGAGTGAAATATTGATGGATCTAGAAGTGTCTAGATGTGTTTGTGTGGAAAACACTTAAATTTGTGTGTATTTGTCGAAATTAGGCATGGATCCGGTAGGATCCGGCAGTTTTTCTGTAAAAAAAAGTGTTGGTTCTGAAAGGACCCAAATGTTTTTGAGTGAAATATTGATGGATTCAGAAGTGTTTGGATGTATTTCTTTGGAAAACACATTTGTGTGTATTTGTCTAAATTAGGCATTGATCCGGGTGCATTTCTGTAAAAAACGTGTTGGTTCTGAAAGGACCCAAATGTTTTTGCGTAATATATTGATGGATCCAGAAGTGTCTGGATGTGTTTGTGTGGAAAACACTTAAATGTGTGTGTATTTGTCTAAATTATTCATGGATCCGGCAGGATCCGGCTGTTTTTCTGTAAAAAATTGTTGGTTCTGAAAGGACCCAAATGTTTTTGAGTGAAATATTGATGGATCTAGAAGTGTCTGGATCTGTTTGTGTGGAAAACACTTAAATTTGTGTGTATTTGTCTAAATTAGGCATGGATCCATCAGGATCCGGCAGTTTTTCTGTAAAAAAGTGTTGGTTCTGAAAGGACCCAAATGTTTTTGAGAGAAATATTGATGGATTCAGAAGTGTCTGGATGTGTTTGTGTGGAAAACACTTAAATTTGTGTGTATTTGTCTAAATTAGGCATTGATCCGGCTGTATTTCTGTAAAAAAGTGTTGGTTCTGAAAGGACCCAACTGTTTTTGAGTGAAATATTGATTGATCTAGAAGTGTCTGGATGTGTTTGTGTGGAAAACACTTAAATTTGTGTGTATTTGTCTAAATTAGGCATGGATCCGGCTGTTTTTCTGTAGAAAAGTGTTGGTTCTGAAAGGATCCAAATGTTTTTGAGTAAAATATTGATGGATCTAGAAGTGTCTGGATGTGTTTGTGTGGAAAACACTTACATTTGTGTGTATTTGTCTAAATTAGGCATGGATCCATCAGGATCCGGCAGTTTTTCTGTAAAAAAGTGTTGGTTCTGAAAGGACCCAAATGTTTTTGTGTAAAATATTGATGGATCCAGAAGTGTCTGGATGTGTTTGTGTGGAAAACACTTAAATTTGTGTTTATTTGTCTAAATTAGGCATGGATACGGCTGTTTTTCTGTAAAAAAGTGTTGGTTCTGAAAGGACCCAAATGTTTTTTAGTGAAATATTGATGGATCCAGAAGTGCCTGGATGTGTTTGTGTGGAAAACAATTACATTTGTGTGTATTTGTCTAAATTAGGCATGGATCCGGCAGGATCTGGCTGTTTTTCTGTAAAAAAGTGTTGGTTCTGAAAGGACCCAAATGTTTTTGAGTGAAATATTGATGGATCTAGAAGTGTCTGGATGTGTTTGTGTGGAAAACAATTAAATTTGTGCGTATTTGTCTAAATGAAGCATTGATCCGGCAGGAACCGGCTGTTTTTCTGTAAAAAAGTATTGGTTCTGAAAGGACCCAAATGTTTTTGAGTGAAATATTGATGGATCTAGAAGTGTCTGGATGTGTTTGTTTGGAAAACACATTTGTGTGTATTTGTCTAAATTAGGCATTGATCCGGGTGCATTTCTGTAAAAAACGTGTTGGTTCTGAAAGGACCCAAATGGTTTTGCGTAAAATATTGATGGATCCAGAAGTGTCTGGATGTGTTTGTGTGGAAAACACTTAAATTTGTGTGTATTTGTCTAAATTAGGCATGGATCCGGCTGTTTTTCTGTAAAAAAGTGTTTGTTCTGAAAGGACCCAAATGTTTTTTAGTGAAATATTGATGGATCCAGAAGTGTCTGGATGTGTTTGTGTGGAAAACAATTAAATGTGTGTGTATTTGTCTAAATTATTCATGGATCCGGCAGGATCCGGCTGTTTTTCTGTAAAAAATTGTTGGTTCTGAAAGGACCCAAATGTTTTTGAGTGAAATATTGATGGATCTAGAAGTGTCTGGATCTGTTTGTGTGGAAAACACTTAAATTTGTGTGTATTTGTCTAAATTAGGCATGGATCCATCAGGATCCGGCAGTTTTTCTGTAAAAAAGTGTTGGTTCTGAAAGGACCCAAATGTTTTTGAGAGAAATATTGATGGATTCAGAAGTGTCTGGATGTGTTTGTGTGGAAAACACTTAAATTTGTGTGTATTTGTCTAAATTAGGCATTGATCCGGCTGTATTTCTGTTAAAAAGTGTTGGTTCTGAAAGGACCCAAATGTTTTTGAGTGAAATATTGATTGATCTAGAAGTGTCTGGATGTGTTTGTGTGGAAAACACTTAAATTTGTGTGTATTTGTCTAAATTAGGCATGGATCCGGCTGTTTTTCTGTAGAAAAGTGTTGGTTCTGAAAGGACCCAAATGTTTTTGAGTAAAATATTGATGGATCTAGAAGTGTCTGGATGTGTTTGTGTGGAAAACACTTACATTTGTGTGTATTTGTCTAAATTAGGCATGGATCCATCAGACCGGCAGTTTTTCTGTAAAAAAGTGTTGGTTCTGAAAGGACCCAAATGTTTTTGAGAGAAATATTGATGGATTCAGAAGTGTCTGGATGTGTTTGTGTGGAAAACACTTAAATTTGTTTGTATTTGTCTAAATTAGGCATTGATCCGGCAGTTTTTCTGTAAAAAAGTGTTGGTTCAGAAAGGACCCAAATGTTTTTGAGTGAAATATTGATGGATTCAGAAGTGTCTGGATGTGTTTGTTTGGAAAACACATTTGTGTGTATTTGTCTAAATTTGGCATTGATCTGGGTGCATTTCTGTAAAAAAGTGTTGGTTCTGAAAGGACCCAAATGTTTTTGTGTAAAATATTGATGGATCCAGAAGTGTCTGGATGTGTTTGTGTGGAAAACACTTAAATTTGTGTTTATTTGTCTAAATTAGGCATGGATACGGCTGTTTTTCTGTAAAAAAGTGTTGGTTCTGAAAGGACCCAAATGTTTTTTAGTGAAATATTGATGGATCCAGAAGTGTCTGGATGTGTTTGTGTGGAAAACAATTACATTTGTGTGTATTTGTCTAAATTAGGCATGGATCCGGCAGGATCTGGCTGTTTTTCTGTAAAAAAGTGTTGGTTCTGAAAGGACCCAAATGTTTTTGAGTGAAATATTGATGGATCTAGAAGTGTCTGGATGTGTTTGTGTGGAAAACAATTAAATTTGTGCGTATTTGTCTAAATGAAGCATTGATCCGGCAGGAACCGGCTATTTTTCTCTAAAAAAGTGTTGGTTCTAAAAGGACCCAAATGTTTTTGAGTGAAATATTGATGGATCTAGAAGTGTCTGGATGTGTTTGTGTGGAAAACAATAAAATTTGTGCGTATTTGTCTAAATGAAGCATGGATCCGGCAGGATCCGGCTGTTTTTCTGTAAAAAAGTATTGGTTCTGAAAGGACCCAAATGTTTTTGAGTGAAATATTGATGGATCTAGAAGTGTCTGGATGTGTTTGTGTGGAAAACACATTTGTGTGTATTTGTCTAAATTAGGCATTGATCCGGGTGCATTTCTGTAAAAAATGTGTTGGTTCTGAAAGGACCCAAATGTTTTTGCGTAAAATATTGATGGATCCAGAAGTGTCTGGATGTGTTTGTGTGGAAAACACTTAAATTTGTGTGTATTTGTCTAAATTAGGCATGGATCCGGCTGTTTTTCTGTAAAAAAGTGTTTGTTCTGAAAGGACCCAAATGTTTTTTAGTGAAATATTGATGGATCCAGAAGTGTCTGGATGTGTTTGTGTGTAAAACAATTAAATGTGTGTGTATTTGTCTAAATTATTCATGGATCCGGCAGGATCCGGCTGTTTTTCTGTAAAAAATTGTTGGTTCTGAAAGGACCCAAATGTTTTTGAGTGAAATATTGATGGATCTAGAAGTGTCTGGATCTGTTTGTGTGGAAAACACTTAAATTTGTGTGTATTTGTCTAAATTAGGCATGGATCCATCAGGATCCGGCAGTTTTTCTGTAAAAAAGTGTTGGTTCTGAAAGGACCCAAATGTTTTTGAGAGAAATATTGATGGATTCAGAAGTGTCTGGATGTGTTTGTTTGGAAAACACATTTGTGTGTAT
>NC_069505.1:372200894-372203394 GCF_027579735.1 Bombina bombina | reverse complement strand
TTTTCTTTCTAATTTTCAGTTTTTTCTTCTGACGTTTGTTTAATCTCCTGCTGCGTGGAGCCTCTCTTCATCTTCTTATTGCGCGTGCTGCCCGCCGCCATTTTGTGGGCCATTCCCTTATACTTTTCCCACCCTCTTATCTTGCTGATGTCTCTGCCATCTTGTGAAATGCATTGCATCACTCCGGTCCCACTCTTTGTAATTTTGTTGCAATTTTGTGGATCGTATGTTAAAAAAAAATCATTTTGTTCTTACATTGTTAGTTCTTTAGTTAGCAAGTTAATTTAGTCATATCTTGGGCTCTGTTGCCATCTTGTGGCTATAGTTTTAATTTACCTCAAAAGTTTATTAAACATTTTCTGTCAGAGAAATTTTGATATTTTTATTATTTGACTTTATTATTTTTGTGTGGTATTTTAGTTTTAATATTTTTTTGTTCTAATGTCTGAACCTACAGAGTATTCTACTCTACTAACTACACAAACTTTTCAATCTATGATTGATTCATCTATGAATAATTTATTTAATAAAATGTCTTCATTAATTGGTAATAAAGAGACTAAAAAGTCTTTAAAAAGGAAAAATCCAAAAACCCTTCTATTGCTGTTAAAGCAAGTAAAAAACTAAGATCAAAGTCTTGTCAGTTACTTTCTGACACATCTATTCCTCACAGCAAAAGAACTAAAAATGTTGTTGAAAGAACCCTGCATCCCAAGTGTACCCAAATGGGAGATTCTAAAGTAATGTCTAAATCTAAATAAAAAATTTCTTCTAAGACTATTGAAAAAAAATGTCTTCCTTAGAATCTAATAGTTCTGATGGGGATGAATATACTTTTCTTTTGTAATGATTCCGATGATTCAGATTTTTCCTCGGTAGCCAAGAAGCATAAGAAAATGTCTAAAAAATTAAAAAACTTAAATGAGGAAGAAGTGGAGTTTACTGATTTCTTAGGGAATCCCAGATTTAACCCTGATGAGTTGCCCCACCCTCATTCTGCAGAATCGTGCCCATCTATTGACATTGCTAAATTCATAGATTTTCAACTCAGAAAACCTCTAAAAAAGCAAACCTGCCTGAGGAAACAGTCTAACTGAGAAACGCGTCGCACTGTTTCTCCACTAGCCATAACTTTTATTGGCACTAATATGAGTGGTATATTTTTATAACTTTTTAAATAAATTTGTTTTTAACATTACCAACTCTATGTCCTGTGTATGGTCTATTGCTACGCTACTTTTAGGGTGAGAATCCCTAACCCCAGTATCCTGCCCTCATACCCTGTTGATATACAGTTTGGGTTTGATGACCACCTGTATTTTGGAGCTACCTTGGATCAGCTAGCTGGACTGCTGTAGAAATCCAGCCTGTCTCTATAGGCATAATTGATTGCCTTTTATACATGTGAGTACCCTGTGTTCATCTCTTGTCAGAAGTTTATAAGATCCACCATTGATCTGCACCATTGGCACCTCTATCTATTGTATTTTTCTAACAATTTTGGAATTTTGCCTGCCTCCCCTTCGGTCTGTCCTCTGCCCATTGGATTTTCACCAAATTACTCAAACCTGCGGTGGCTTGGTTGAGACTTTGGGGTGTTCGTCTGATAATTTATTTGGACGACATCTTAATTATGGACCAGAATTTTCTCTCTCTTCAAAATCATTTGTTTTCCACAATAACATTATTAGAATCCTTAGGGTTTATTGTGAACATGCAGAAATCGATCCTTTCTCCAACCAGATCTCTGATTTTATTGGGTTTTCAGATAGATACTGATCTCTCTACCTTGAGTCTTCCTTCAGACAAAGTGAAGAATATCAAGAAAGAAATTTCCAAAACCTTATCCAAACATTCTGTTCCTATTAGGACTATAGCCAGAATAGTAGGTTTATTATCATCTTCTATTCAGGCTATATTCCCTGCCCCTTTACATTATTGCAAGCTCCAGAGATTGAAGATTCTTCATTTGAGGAAAGGTTTTTCTTATTCTCAGTTGATTTCTTTATCTCCAGAAGCCAAAGAGGAGCTTTCTTGTTGGCTTTCCCATTTAGAGACTTGGAATGGGAGAGCCATCTTCAGCAAAACTCCCGATTTTATCATAGAATCCGACGCCAGTCGTTCAGACTGGGGAGTTCATTGTGGTCCCTCCATTACATGTGGCAAATGAACTCTGGTAGAGAAACGTTTTCATATCAATTGTTTAGAATTATTGGCTGGCTCGTTTGCAGTCAAGAATTTTGCCAAATGTTCTTCTCCAGCTTCCATTCTCCTGCGTATGGACAACATTTCTGCAGTGCAGTATCTCAATCGTTTAGGAGGAACCAAATCCAGAGATCTGTCCAATATCACAAAGATTTTATTCATCTTTGTTTGGACAGGAACATCTTAGTCAAGGCAGAATATATTCCAGGACAATCAAATTCGGCAGCGGATTGGGGCTCTCGACATTTGACAGATTTCAGCGACTGGAAATTAGTCAGGAGCCTTTTTCTCTCTC